>NC_068923.1:68489532-68749532 GCF_023091745.1 Budorcas taxicolor | reverse complement strand
CCAGTGTGTACTTCTGGAAGTTCACAATTCACATACTGTTGAAGCCTGGCTTGGAGAATTTTGAGCATTACTTTGCTAGCGTGTGAGAAGAGTGCAATGGTGCAGTAGTTTAAACATTCTTTTGCATTGCCTTTCTTTGGGATTGGAATGAAAACTCAATTTTTCCAGTCAATAATAATGACCCAAAATAACAATAATTAACATACAAAGCACTTACTATTGTCAGGCTATCTTCTAAACACTGCTGATATAACTCAGTTAATGGTCACAGTTAATCTTTACAACATCCAGAAAACGAAGATCATGGCATCCAGTCCCATCGCTTCATGGAAAATAGATGGGGAAACAGTGGAAACAGTGTCAGACTTTATTTTTGGGGGCTCCAAAATCACTGCAGATGGTGACTGCAGTCATGAAATTAAAAGACACTTACTCCTTGGAAGAAAAGTTATGACCAACCTAGATAGTATATTCAAAAGAAGAGACATTACTTTGTTGACTAAGGTCCGTCTAGTCAAGGCTATGGTTTTTGCAGTAGTCATGTATGGATGTAAGAGTTGAACTGTGAAGAAGGCTGAGCGCCGAAGAATTGATGGTTTTGAACTGTGGTGTTCGAGAAGACTCTTGAGAGTCCCTTGGACTGCAAGGAGATCCAACCAGTCCATTCTGAAGGAGATCAGCCCTGGAATTTCTTTGGAAGAAATGATGCTAAAGCTGAAACTCCAGTACTTTGGCCACCTCATGTGAAGAGTTGACTCATTGGAAAAGACTCTGATGCTGGGAGGGATTGGGGGCAGGAGGAGAAGGGGACGACAGAGGATGAGATGGCTGGATGGCATCACTGACTCAATGGACATGAGTCTGAGTGAACTCCAGGAGTTGGTGATGGACAGGGAGGCCTGGCATGCTGCAATTCATGGGGTTGCAAAGAGTCCGACAGAACTGAGCGACTGAACTGAATGAACTGAATCTTTTTTTTTTTTCTCTTTATTTTTGTTTTTTACTTTACAATACTGTATTGGTTTTGGCATACACTGACATGAATCTGCCATGGTTGTACATGATTTCCCAATCCTGAACCCCCCTCCCACCACCCTCCCCATATCATCTCTCTGGGTCATCCCAGTGCAACAGCCCCAAGCATCCTGTATCCTGTATCGAACCTAGACTGGCAATTTGTTTCTTATATGATAGTATACATGTTTCAATGCCATTCCCCCAAATCATCCCACCCTCTCCCTCTCCCACAGAGTCCAAAAGTCTGTTCTATACATCTGTGTCTCTTTTGTTGTCTTGCATACAGGGTTATCATTACCATCTTTCTAAATTCCATATATATGTGTTGGTATACTGTATTGGTGTTTTTCTTTCTGGCTTACTGAATCTTTAAAATTCTGTAAAATTCCTCTTTTGCAAGAGTGAATTTTTAGAAAAGACAGAACTGAATTACAAAGAAGTTGAAATTGCCCAAAGTGAAAGTGAAAGTGAAGTCGTGTCCGACTCTTTGCGACCCCATGGACTGTAACCTATTAGGCTCCTCTGTTCATGGGATTTTCCAGGCAATAGCACTGGAGTGGATTACCATTTCCTTCTCCAGCGGATCTTCCCGACCCAGGGATCGAACTCAGGTCTCCCACATTGTAGACAGATGCTTTACCATCTGAGCCACCAGGGAAGTTGGGGGGTTATTGATTGTTTAATCTAGGGGGAGCAAGAGAAGGGTTATATTATAATATGACATTTTGCTGCTTGTGAGTAGCTCACATGAATTTTGTGGTTGCTTTCGAGTAATAGATCAGTCTCCTATAATGATGACTTAGTTGGTTTTCCTTTAGTGTAGTGTAATCTGTGTGCTCAGTCATGTCCAACCCCATGAACTGTGGCCCATCAGGCTCCTCTGTCCATGAAAATTTCCAGGCAAGATTACTGGAGTGGATTACGATTTCCTGCCCTATGGGATCTTCCCAATCCAAGGATCAAACCCTCATCTTTTATGTCTCCTGTATTGGAAGGCAGATTCTTTACCACTGAGCCACCTGAGAATGGCTTTGCTTTTCCTTTATATTGATAGAATTCATAGTTTCATAGTTCCAGGGGTGTCATAACACAGCTGCTTTTAAATCTTTTCTCACCATGACTCTCTTTTAGCTAGTTAAGCCCATTTATTGTTAAACATGATGTATCTATTATGCCTTCTTCTCCTCTGCTCACTAATTACACTGTTCTCCAGTGAGAATATCCTTTTTTCATTCCCCTGTTTCCTCCACCTTTCAAAGATTAGCTCTTCAAGCCACATTTGCTGGGGTACATTCTTAGTATTAATACTGTATATTTGAAAGGGAGCCCCAAGACACCATATGTTGTCCAGAAGCAAGCAACTGAGAAGTTGAAACTTGAACTCATGTTGGATGAGACACTGAAGGAACTTGGGATATTTAGCCAGAGGAGGAGACTTAGAGGAAACAAAAACTAACTAAAAAATTAGATGTTTGTGAATAAGAATTTTATATCATGGTTAAAAGGGGGGGAAGCAGAACCAATGACAATAAAAGCATTTATTAGTCCTAATGGGTTATCTTTAATTCTTATGTCAGCGCCGTAAGGGAGTTATTATTATCATACCCATTTACATGTAGAAATTGAGGATTGAAAATGTTTCTTTTCAAAGGCATTAGAAGTAATAAATAACTGGTAGAGCCAAAATACTAACTTGAGTCTATCTGATTCCAGAACTTGGATCTCTTCACCACTATGCTATACTGGGCAGTACTTCACAGTCACTGTCTGCAGAGCATCAGTAAGGTGACAATGTTTATTGCCCTGGGATAAACACGGGAGGTTTCTCATGGCCATCATTTTGGTGTTGTGGCTACTTGAGCCCCTGCAAGACAGCCAGGGCTGCCAAGAGAAGAGAGAACCCAGCGCCTCTATAGTCCACTGGGGCACCTGAGAATGATGGACACAGGGCCTAGGGGGCTCTGGGTAGCACTATCAGACTTAACAAGGAGGTTAATTTGGGGCTGAGCATAAAAAGGAACATTCTCTTTAAGTTCTTGAAACAGGGTGTCTCATGAATTTTATTATTACTAGAGAGGATAAAAAAAGAAGAACCATTTATTAGTGATGTGGTAGAAGGGATTCATCTAGTTGGATTAGAGGAACTCTACAGTTTCCCTACTGAAATGATTCTAGTTACATCTCACTCATGAAGCCATTTTTCTCCAAGCCAGCTCCCAAAGATTCTGCCTCCTATGAACTATACTAGGACTTGTCAGCACTAATAATTTTTATATTTATCAGCCACTACCCTGTGACATTTCTAGTATGTCTAGGTAACTACTGTGTATCATTTAACTTGTCACTTAGGTGCCCAAACCTCTAATATCAATTGTAAGTTCCTTAAGGTCAGTATCCATATATTAAATGTCTTATTATCTCCTACAGAAAGTAAAATATTTCTGTTGAATAGAGTGGTGGGAAAATGCCAAGACTGAACTGAGACTGGAGATGATTATCTCTTCACATTATTCTCTCTCATTTCCTATTTCTGAATATAGTACACTCGACTGTCTACATATTCTTGAGCATTAAAATAAAATCAACTCTATGCCAACACGCTACAAAATCTCCTACAAAATTCTTCAGAAAAAGAGTAAATGTGGATTTAGCTCCTGGAAATAAAAGCTCTGCAGAAAATACCACTTGCAGGAATAACTTCAACACTCTTTCCTATCAGTCCATGTCTACACTTTCATCAAAATCTCACCCCAGACCTTTTCTCAAAAGCCTTTCTTGTTTATAACCCCCCAATTCTTATTGCTGTTCTAATTGGTGTTCTGGTATAATATACACAGTGGTATAATATACTTCCTTTTATCCTGTCATCTTACATATAGAGAAGTATTTCATGTATATTTTATACAGCTTTCTATGTGTCTCTCTTCCCAGATAAAATTTAAGCCCTTTGAGAACCAATATTTTCTTCCTATAAATTTGAAGCTATACATGGACATGAAACAACAAAAACACATAGTCAACAATGGTTCTTCACTAGATGTTAGATGTGCACACAATGATTCACACTGATAAAAAGATGATAATAAAGTCTAAGTACAATTTTGATTCTACATAATTTTTAATGTAGTTCTTATTTTCCTGTTTACTTATACTCCATGAGGTATAGGAGGTGTAATCATGATTACATCGAGTAGAAAAATAATTTCTGAGAAGTAAATTTACCATGTGAGTCAAGGGTAACTTGGAATTTTAACAAAAGCGTCTCTTGTAATGATAACTGAGGATACTTTCCAGTTATCTGTCTTCGGCAATAATAATAAGGACTGATTGTAAACAAATATTCTTAGTGGATTTAGAGTTATCAGGAGAAGCTAGGCTGTTGGGAGGTAAGAAAGACATTGGTTGGATAGAGGCTCAGTCATTTAATGGGACTAGTACAAGGAATATTATTTACTTCATATCTATTTCTAAATGATGAAGAAAAGAATGAAAATGGTCAAATTTTAAAGTAGTGAAGATCTCATTTACTAAAAAATTCTAGGGACAACATAAAAGTAGTATTAAATTTTAAATTTAAAAATTTAAATTTTTCAATTTAAATTTTTCTTTAAATAAAAAATAAAAATGCTCTAGTGGCCAAGATACCTTGTTATTTAAATGAGTAAAGTGGATGGATACAGACACTAGGGGTGAGGGAAGACTGTAGCCAAATTGAGAGCAAGTGCTTTTCCTAAGGGTACAGCATCCCCTGTTTATCTTTACCTGATGTTTGTCTTGAGTGAATTCAGACATCAATATAAATCAGATATCCCACTTTTTATTTAAAAATTCAGTCTTTAAAATTTAAATTGAAACATTTTAAAATCTGTATAGGTCAAAGAAAACATAAGTATAGGAAACATTTTTTTTAGCAGATAATAGCAGATAAGGTGATTGAGACCCACTCACTGCTGGGGATAATTAGAGAATGGGGACAAAATGTACAAAAAAATCACTTGCTTGAAGACAAGTAAATTTAACAAGAGAGAGAAAAATTACTGTGCTAGAGTCCAGAAAAGAAGAGAGGCTCATGAAGGCAAGTCAGGCACTTGGAGCTTTGTTTTACTTGAGGATGATAAGTGATTCCAGGAGAAAAAAGTTGAGAGGCTAAGAAGCTGAGAGTGGAGACTGGGTTCCTGAGCCTACCAAGGGAAGGATCGTAGTGAATCCACTCTGCTCCTTAAACTTTGGGTTAAAAGCCTATAAAGTTCTATCCTAGCAGTGTGAAGCCATTAGATAGTCCTTCACAAGGAGTGCCTCTCACATTGTTAAGATTTGTCTTCAAACTTTAACTAAGGTGGTTTCAGAGTGCTAGAATACCAGGTATTTGGCATCAGAAGCAATCTTTGAAAAGGTGGCAGGGGAGGGGGGTGCGGGGGGAATATAGCATCACCTCAAACCAGTTTTATAATTTTGCAAATGTATTAACTCACAATAAAAAATTAATGAAAAAAAACAATTTCTAAAGATTACTTCCTGTATTATTCTCTCCACACCACCCCCCATATATAAAAAGATGGAAAACAGATTGGTGGTTTCCATGGGTAGGGATTACAGGGGTTATAGGGGTGCATGGAACTGTAACTTTAAGGGAGAGCATGGGCGAGATCTTTGTGGGGATGGAATAGTTCTGTATCTTGATAGGGATAGTGGCTACATGAATCTATGGTTTACCAGTTTACCAACCTGGGTTGATATTACATACAGTTACACAAAATGTAACCAGTGGGGGGAACTGAGTGAGAGGTATACACGATTTTTCTGTAATATCTTTGCAGTGTTCCAAGAATCTATAATTATTTTAGAATATAAAATATAAAGTCTTTTAATATTTTTTTATATTTCATATACTTTAAAATATAAAAATAAAGCAAACAAAAAGCCCAAGTACATCAAAAGATTAGATCACAAGTATGAAAACAAATAGAAACATAAAACAATAGAAAAAGACCAATGGGAGACTTCAGATATTAGAAAATTTTAAATAACTCTATTTACTCTGGGCTTCCCTAGTGGTTCAGTGGTAAAGAATCCGCTTGCAGTGCAGGAGATGCAGGTTCAACCCCTGGATGGGAAAGATCCCACAGAGAAGGAAATGGCAGCCCATGGCAGTATTCTTGCCTGGGAAATCCCATGGACAGAGGAGCCTGGCGGGCTACAGTCCATGGGGTCACAAAAGAGATGACTTAGCAACTAAACAATGCATTTACTGTGCTCAACGAAATGAGACAAAATTTAGAATTTTATCAGGTAACTGGGAACAAAAATGAAAATTATCATGATCAAAATTAAGAACTCAGGGAAAGATTAAGAAGAGAAATAGTAAACTGGAGATAGATCAGAATAAAACATCTTAAGAATAAGGCACAAAGAAACAAAGGATGAAAAAGACAAAAATGAGTGTAAAAAGACATAGAGAATAAATGATCAAGTTTCAATCAGAGATCCATGTGCCCAAAGAGTGAAGTTTTTCTATTTCCTCTTTGGGAAGGGAGGAAAAGGAAGCCTTTTCTAGCTTCTATGTATAAGCAGACAAATTTTCCCCCCTCTGCTTCTCATCTCTGAGACAGACTTCAAAGTTTGTATGCAAAAATTTGACTTGGCTTTCATTGTGTTGCCCAGGGGTAAAAAGTGGAGTGTTGGGAACCAAATGATCATTATTTTTGAATCAGAGTAATATGCCTCTGAATCAAATACCGTGCACACATTCTGGATAAGTGAATATTTTAAAAACCCAAAAGTTAGAATGAAGAAAAGAAGCTAGCCACTAAAAAATGCTAATATGTAAGTCCATTTCTACTGTTAGCTAAAGAGGCAAAATTATACCAGAGTATTTTGTGATACTGGTGAAATAATGTGAAAAGCAAGGATGTGATTACCATAAATTTCAAGATAGAGGGTACATATTCAAAGGAGGGAGGAAATAGTGATTTGGAGAAAGCAAAAGGACAGGCTTTGGGGCACCACACTTTTCTACTTCTTGACCTAGATATGCTTATATGAGCATTCTTCTTGAGTTAAATATTGAAGGTGACTCTATCTCATGCACAGTTCTGTATGTAGTAGTTCATAATAAAAGATCAGTTTACTTTTGGAGAGAATTCAACTTTCAAGTACCTGATTTGAATCTCTAAGAGTTTATATTATAATCTAAGAATTTTATTCTCTCATCTTAAGAAGAACTAGAAAAGGATTTTCTCTGGCTTGGAATCACCGAGCATCTTGCTGTGCATGGAGGGTGGGAGAGCATACAGTCGTACGGTCCCTCGAACACCAAGTCACCACGCTCTCCTTTGTCATTTTTTCAAGAAATGTTCAACTGACTTCAACTTTCTCCCTGTCCTTTCACTTCTCATTTTCAAGATATGAACCAGCTAATGGGTTTATTACTGCACCAAAGTTTTTTGCTGAAGTCATTAATAATATTCAAAAATTCAGCCACTCACTCAACAAGTATTAATTAAATGTCAAAGGATTCTATGGTAAGTGCCAGATGTACAACTGTGAACTGAATGGATACATCCTAACTTTGGGGGAATTTACAATCTGATGGGGGATGTGCCAATTTAATAGGCAAGTATAATGCCAATTCATCAGTGCTGTGATAAAGGAATAGATGGTATGGTGGGACCATAAAGGAAGAGGACTTAATTCAGAATTTACAGGTCAAAGTAGACTTTCGATGATAGAATATCCAAGTGAAATAAATACAGAAAGAAGTTAGTCCTCTGAAGAATGAGGTAGCATGATGAACAGTGGGAGGCAATTCAGAAGTTAAATTACTGGAGTTGAAAAAAGTTCAGTATGTCTATAGTACGAAATGTGAGGGAAAGTATGTCAGTAATAATATTGGAAGTGTCCTAGAGGACAGATCATCTTTGGACTTATAATTAAGGATAAGGTGTGTGGACTTAATTTTAAAAACAAAATGTCAGTGATGGTTTTTAAGCAGGATAATAAGATCATACTTGAATTTGTAAAAGATCATGCTGGGGAATAGACTGAAAAGGCACTAGTTTAGTGTAATCAAATAGCATATAAAACCATCTTCAAGCTAGAGATAATAACAGTGAAATTTAGATATAATGATACAGATAAGTTACAGGAAAAAAATATGTATCATGCAGACATGAATCAGAAGAAAGCTGAAGTGGCCATATTAAAGTGGGCTTCAGGATGACAAATATTACCAGCGATGAAGGGAAATAAAAATGATAAAAAGGTCATTCATCAGGAAGATACACCAATCAAAGCTATGAATGTGCCCCTCAAAATCTCTGTGGGGCCACATTTCTGGCTCTGGTAAATAGAATGTTTATGGAAATGATGTGTGTTAACTTCCAGTGTAAGACAGTTAAGGATCTGATGTTTCTATTTCATGTCATGTGCTATCTGGATGATGCTAAAATGACCTTGAAGCCACAATATGAAAGCAGTCTGGGATGCTGAATTACAACTTAGAAGAGTCTGATCCATATCAGACTCAGATGTGAGCATAAAACAAGCTTCTATTGTGGTGGTGAGGTTTTGAACTGGTTTAGCACAGCAGTTAGCTTTCTTTCCTTAATTGCAGCCCCTCCTGAGCCAAAAAGGAGCTCAGATGGGGGACAGAAGGAACCTGGTTATCTACCAATGGATAGTGGTTTAAGCAATTATTGTATTTTGCTTTCCTTTAACATTAAAGAGAGTAAAGACTTTAGATTTATTATTACAGCTAATCTTTTGAGTAATATTGTTAATACTTACACTAAGTTATGTTCTATTTGAATTTTCCTCATTTATTCTCACAGCCTCCTTTTCTATAAAATATTTGAGAGGCATAATAACACTTTACAGCTATATCTCACACTTTGAACATACAGCATATGAATAATAAAAGTTAGATTCCTATAAATGCATTAATATATGCCTCTAAAATTGTATGCATGCATGAGAGCTAAGTTGCTTCAGTCATGTCTGACTCTTTTAGACCCTATGGACTGTAGCCCACCAGGCTTCTCTGTCCATGGGATTTTCCAGGCAAGAATACTGGAGTGGGTTGCTATGTCCTCCTCCAGTGGATTTTCCTGACCCAGGGATTGAACCTGCGTTTCCTGTGGCTCCTGCATTGCAGGCAGATTCTTTACCGCTGAGCCACTGGGGAAGCCTATCTATTTCCATATATATATATATATATATATATATGGAGAAGGCAATGGCAACCCACTTCAGTACTCTTGCCTGGAAAATCCCATGGACAGAGGAGCCTTGTAGGCTGCAGTCCATGGGGTCGCTAGGAGTCAGACACGACTGAGCAACTTCACTTTCACTTTTCACTTTCATGCATTGGAGAAGGAAATGGCAACCCACTCCAGTGTTCTTGCCTGGAGAATCCCAGGGACGGGGAGCCTGGTGGGCTGCCATCTATGGGGTTGCACAGAGTCAGACACGACTGAAGCGACTTAGCAGCATATACATTATATATATATATATATATATATATATATATACATAAAAAATTAGTGTCATGGGATATGACTAAATATTTCTGAGGAATATTCCATTCTAAAACTTCAGCATATTTCATTATTATAATACTTCTGAGACTCTTTAATTTGCTAAGGCATAATTTGAGGCTCTAAGGGTAAACCCTGTTTTTAAATTTTCCCAACCTTGTAAGATTATGAATCTTTAATTTTCCACAAATCATCTTATAGAACTAGTGTTTTATAATAAACTTTGGGATATACTACTATAAAGAAATTACTATTTTATTTTCAACACTTGTATCGGATAAGAATATTTCATATTTTGATTTGTGTTTTTCATGACACTTTGTGATTCAATTCTTCTATGCTACTGTTGGAGACCCTAGATTAACAAATGTTTTAGGTGGTGGCTATACTTCATTAACTTTTTTTTAATGTCCTTAAACTTTTATGGTATGTGATGTGACATTTTGATATCTCACCATTATTATTAGCATCAGTTTTCTGACTCTGTGCTTGGTTGTTCTTCCTTATCCCTCCTTTCTCAGTGTAGACTCATTGTCTCTTGTCTAGACTACTGCAACTATTTGATGGGTAGTACCTTGCCTATAATCTTGAGTCTGTAATTCATGCTTAATGCTGCCTGTGAATTGATCTTTATGAAAGAAAAAAGTCTGATTATGGCAATCCTCTTCTTAAATCCTAAACTTTGTCTCTATTGCCTAAATTGTCTTGTTTAGCACTTAATCACTTCTCTTAAATGAAGAATCTTACCTTTTTTTAATTCTAAGAAATTTTAACTCTCATACATTTAGATATTGCTTTCTTTTCGTTGGGGTTCCCTGATAGCTCACGCTAAGCTCTTAGAGGCTGTAGCTTCTAGATCTGTTCTCCTTGTTCTTAACCTTTATTTCTTTATACCCATCTTTTTATCTTCTTGTATTGCATTCTAAAGTGATTCTTAGATTCAGTCTTCTGTACGCTATACAGTGGTTAGTATGTGTTCTCTGGGGTTGGTGTGGTTTTAAGTGAGTTTTATAAAAGTACTGCAGTTTAACTTTTTATTTAAAATAAAGATCGTAATAGTATTGCTTATTTGACTGTTGTGAGGAAGAAGTAAATAAAATGTATACACAGCACTTAGAAGTGCTTGACATTTAAGTGATCCAGTAAGTGTCAGTATGTTATTTTTTTTTAACTTTTAATTAGCTTTTCAGCTGCTTCCATTATGCTGTGCAGTTCATCTATTAATTGTTTAATTTTAACAATTATATTTTTCACTTCCTGGCCATTTTGTTTCTTTCTTATTTGTAATTGTCTATGCTATTTCTTATTTTCTAAATGTAATATCCTCCCTTAAATTTCCATGGATCTTAATTATAGAATATATTCAAATTTATAACTATATCAATTTTGATTATTCTTTGAACTATTTATTGGGTATAAGGTCTTCAATTTTGTCTCTCTTTCTCAGAATATCTTTCCTCAGATCTTTGGTCTTTTTTTTTTTTTATGCCCTTCTTCATGGTGGAGATTTTGTGCTGAATTTATTCCTCCATCCTTTTTGATAGCTTCTGTTTAGTGGTCTTATATTTCTTCCATCACACCCTATCTGCTTTTCATATTTTTGAAGTTTCTTTTGACTTCTGTTCCACTGACAGTCTTATACATACTTGAAAGCTTATTTCAGAGAAAGTTTTCTTATGACTTGGCCTTTGCCTAACTCCTCTTCCTCATCTCCCACCATATGCTCCAGCTTCTTAACTATATGTAGTTCACTAATATTCCCAGTTGAACCCACAGTGTTCCTTTTCAAAAGCTGCCTCCCCTACTTAGAGCAGCTGGTTCTGAATTTCATTCCCCACATGTCACTATAGGTCAACTCTTCCAGAACATGGTTTCTCTATAAACTTCTTTAACAATGTTTCACTACCCTGGACTGAATTGATCACTACTTTCTTTGTATCTCAGCCTAACTGATCTTTTACACTCCTATTGGAGCATCAGTAATATATCATTATCTATATTTGTTTATAAGTGTGAAAGGGTAGAACATTAGTCATAATTTTTAGCTCTTGACCTCCAATCTCCACTTCCCTTCAAAAGAAAGCAAATGTCAAGGAATATCTTTTGACTCGCTGAGCTGTGTGATACACGAAGGTGCAAACTGGGGAGCTGAGAAAGATAGCAGTAGTACTATTTAAGGAAAAAGGTGGTGGAGGAAAATCCCAGAGTAGGAGGGAGGCTGAAGTCAGACACTGAGAGGCTGCAAGAGAGGGATTTTGAAGGAGGAGGGAGAAGGGAAATTAAAACAAACAAACAAACAAACAAAAAACAGTGTAAGAAGATTAGGGAACATTCTTCATGAGTAGGATGGCAAGCGGGAAAAAAATGGGGGTGACATTCTGTGCAAACTAATTTTGGGGTCCCCAAATTCTTGAGTCTGATATTTTCAAAAGTCAAGTGATCTGTTTGTTTTGGTTCTGGTTTGATTTGGGTTTTTCTTTATATAATTTAAAAAGCCAAAACTTTGCACACATATATGTATACAATTTTATATGTATATGTATACAAGTATATATATGTATATAAGTATGTGTATATATATATTATATATATTTTGGCTGTATTCGGTCTTCATTGCTGCACACGGGCTTTCTCCAGCTGCAGCAAGCAAGGGCTGCTTATTCTTCTTAGTGGTGCACAGGCTTCTCATTGAGGTGGCTTCTCTTGTTGCAGAGCATGTGCTCTAGGTATGTGGGCTTCAGTAGTTGCAGCACGCGGGCTCAGTAGTTGCAGCTCGTGGGCTCTAGAACTCAGACTCAGTTGTTGTGGCACATGGTCTTAGTTGCTCCACGGCATACGGAATCTTCCCAGACCAAGAATCAAACCCATGTCCCCCGCACTGGCAGGCGGATTGCTATCCACCGTATCACTAGGGAAGTTCATTTATAATATATTTTGTAAAACCCCCAGTAGGACCTGCAGCAGCAGCAGCCTGTCATCAAGTACATTAATATATTTTTCAGTAAAGTAGATATTCACACTAGTTTGGGTAAAGAAAAAGTGTAAGTAGCCTTTCAATAAATTTAGATTTGTTTTTGCTGCCAAATGGATTTACTGAAAATTAATAAAAATGCTTTTGTTTTTAAGAGTTTATTGGATTGCAGAATCACGACTAAACAACCTTGGCCCTACATAAATCCTTGCTGTGCCCTCCCTACCAGATCCTTCTGGTCCAGACTAGGCTCACTTATGTGTCTGTGGTCAATGCTGGGTCACTGATCAGTCTGGGATGGCCTGAGCTGGAATGACTACTTGTCTCTGTGTGGACTTCCAGCCTTCGGCCAACCAGATTGGGCTAGTTCACAGGGTGGCAGCAGCAGGGTTCTAAGAGTGAGTGGAAGTACATTAAGCCTTTTGGGAAGCAAGCATAGAACAAGATCATTTCCATGGCGTTATTGTGTTAAAATGAAATCACCAGTTTAGCACCAATTTATGAAATAGAAGAATAGACTTTCTCTTGCTGCAAGAACCTACAAAGTCATATTACTTGGCATGTAGAATTATTTGAACAATTTTGTAATCAGGATACCATAATAATAAAATGCTGAGTCTGAACATGAAGTGGGAGTGGGTGGAAAACTGATGCCGTCCAGATTGTCACTGGCTGCCTTACCAATGCCAATTTCCCATTTTACCGTTCTCTTTTGTTACACAACTTGAACCTTCCCCTAAGTAACTGTCTTTCTCTTTTGCTTGGTAGCTTTGTGGTTTGGGAGACACCACCTCTACCCTCTGCTCAAGGGCACAAATCAATAAGACTTATCACGTTCTCTCAGGGGATAGCAATTAGTTAAGGAAAAGGAAGCCAGAAACAGGGACTCCTCTAGCCACACTTGACTCAGAAATATTCCAATCAAGGTAAAGTGTATAATTTTCATGATGGTTGAAAATGGAGGAAGCACAGAGTCCCTGCTTCTGTTTAGAACCACCAGATAAGTTAGCCTGAGGATAAATCAATATATGGGAGAAGGCAAGAGGCTAAAGCAGCACAAAGAAACGGAATAAAGGTCAAGGTTAGATTGTGCTGACTTTTCTCCTACCTTTGAGCTCCTTGATAGCAAGTCAACAAAATGCCAGCTTGAGTTGGATTTTCTAATACCTTTGAAAGCATTTGAGTATGACGTATTTTCATACATTTTTCTATCTCTTTAGACTCCTTGAAGTAGGTACCAGGTTTAATTAATTCCCAACTCCCCAGGTGAAGCATACTGTCTATCTCATCGTAAGTCTGAAGTAAGTGTTTGGTCAAGGACCCTAAATAATCTGCAGTCTGCTATAACATAGTTCTCAGTTTTTGATATAAGAGAAACAGTATCTATAAATAAGAAAACAAAAGACAGTAAGTAGACTCCAACTTATAGGGCTCAATTCAAATTTATAAATGAATGTGTAAATAAATTGGTAAGTGAACAATTTAAACCTGAAATCTATCATTTCATATAAATCTCCTATTTGGCTACCATGATAGCTAAAATGAATAGGTACAAATAAATGCTTTTGGTTAAACAACATCTGAACATTGAAACATAGAAAATAAAAGCCTCTAATCAAAAAAGAAGGAAATGCTCCAGAAAAAAAAATGCCCAATCCAATCTTTTTGTTTTTTTAATGGATAGTGGGTTTCAAATAAAAATAAGAAAAGGAAAAGGAAAATAAGCGACAGAAGAATTGAAATATAAGTTCATAGTAAAATGTCAGGAACACAGCACTTCTACAAACAGCATCCTTATTTTGCAAAATGTATAAGCAAGATAAGCCTGATTCACTAGTCCTTATTAGCATTTTGATTTTAGTGTTACAAGGAAAAGAGAATTTGGTAATCTGGCAATGGTTGTAGCAGAAATTAACTAAAATAGATGCTTTGCTAAAATGAGAACCAAATAGCAATGTGAAATGTTAGTTCTGTGAGACAGAGACAGAGCTCTTATTGGTAAGAATTCTATCTTTTTTTTTATCTTAATGGGAATTAGAATGTAATGCATGTCTCAGCCTGCAAGATAAAATCCATACTTTTAAAAGTCAAGACAAAAATAAAAACTGTAGCCCACCAGGCTCCTCTATCCGTGGGATTTTCCAGGCAAGAATGCTGGAGTGCAGTGCCCTCCTCCAGTGGATCTTCCCAACCCAGGAACTGAACCCGCATTTCTTGGGTCTCCTGCTTTGGCAGGCAGACTCTACCACTGAGCCACCTGGGAAGCCCCCCAAAATCAAGACAAAGTAAGTTTAAGTAGCAATAGAAACAAAGGCTAAATATTGGGGGAAAAACACCATAATGAACTGTAAAATATGTAATGAAAGAATCTGTCACTGCAAAATCAATGTCACTGTTACATCTGCTAAGTTATGACACGTGTCTATCAAAAATACTTTAGAAATAATTAAGTGGATCATTACTGTATTACTCTATCTCCCCCTCACTGTGTAGGCAGACTAAGTAACTCATTACCAAATTCTCTTAACTCAGCGGAGTCTTCGTTTCTACTTTTGTACATTTATTAAAGTCTTATATATTCTTTATAGTCATGTCAGATCAGACCATGGCATGTATTTCTTCAAGATTTATTATTAGGATGGTAAAAACAGATGCTATCTTAGAATAATACCAAGGAAAATCAAATTGCACATTTCAAATACACAAGGCAACTTAATTTGTCCAACCCTTACCTAGCTATCTCGGAGAAGGCAATGGCAATCCACTCCAGTACTCTTGCCTGGAAAATCTCATGGTAGGCTGCAGTCCATGGGGTCGCTAAGACTCGGGCACGACTGAGCGACTTCACTTTCACTTTTCACTTTCATGCATTGGAGAAGAAAATGGCAACCCACTCCAGTATTCTTGCCTGGAGAATCCCAGGGACAGAGGCTAGGTGTGTGCTTCCCTTGTGGCTCAGCTGGTAAAGAATTTGCCTGCAATGTGGGAGACCTGGGTTCAATCCCTGGGTTGGGAAGATCCCCTGGAGAAGGGAAAGCCTACCCACTCCAGTATTCTGGCCTAGAGAATTCCATGGACTGTATAGTCCACGGGGTTGCAAAGAGTCAGACACAACTGAGTGACTTTCACTTTACCTAGCTATACTTGGTAATTATTTTTTATTATGTTGCAGTCTGCACATCACATTCATTGCTTCACACATTAAGTGAAATTTATTGAGCACACAGTCTGGTCAGGCACTATGCTAGATGCTGGTAGTTAGAGACGAGAGACATATTATTAACATCTCTACTTGCAAATGCTTCCCAGTGCAATACATGCCAGCTTGCAGAAGGGACACTTTCCTATCTTATCAGTCTTTCTAAAAATGCCAGAGAAGTCCCAGTGGTTTATTCTATAAGCAGTTGTTCCTGTGTATTAAATGTCTTACTGCCCATTTACCTCCTCCTAAGATGTTCTAAACATCTCCCAACTTAGCCAGTTGCTCAACTGAATCACTTTAGATACCTGGCACTCTACTGAGTAGAATGTGCTGATGATCTTTCATAAACTGGAGTTCCTTTTTCTACTGCCTTCTCTCAACAACAGTAAAGATCAAAATTCTCTTGAGGGAAAGATGCAGAGAAACTACCTTAAAATTACAAGAAAATCAAGCATTCATTTGATCCTCAAGCTAAACCAAAAGGGAAATGGTTGGTACGTTTTGTCATAGTAATTATACTGAAGTAAAAGATTCCAAAGTATTCTCGTTCCATCTAGCTGTGAATTAATAGTTTAAAAAAAAAACACCTTTAAAGGCCTTTTACCCTCATAAATATTTTAAGTTTTATGACCAGATGTGCTATTTCTTTTTAAATTGAACTCTGAGAATCCAATCACTGGAGTGAGTTAGCACTTCTGACAATCTTAAGGGATTTCCTGCTACACCAAAGAAGCTGACTTCAATGGTTTGATTATTGGAAGGAGACAGAAGTTGATTTCAAATTAATGCATATTTTCAGATGTTTGTATAAATGTGGAAAATCGTATTTTTAAAAGAATATTATTTTTAAGAGATAAGCTGATTTATATTTTGAAACTCATGATCCAGAAATGTGTGGGTGTCATAGTCATGTATCTCAGACCTTAAATTTGTTCCTTCTGTCTTTGAATATGAATTTGCCCTGCCCCCTCTCCAGTAACTAAGATGTTGAGGCACTTCAGTCTTGCCTCATTGCTCCCATAATCCTCTTCATATATCTCTGCAATCATATTTACCACACATCTGTCAGTTTCAGTTCCCATCTTTGCCAACAAAATGAAAATTCCTGTAGAGCAGGGAATATGGTTTATTTATTTCAATGTCCCCAGTGCCAAGCAGAGTTGGGAACCAGAAGTCAAAGCATATTGGATAAGAAAGGAAGGAAGAGAGTATGGGGGTGGAGAGAAGGGAGGAATAAAAAATAAGGAAATATGGAGGAGAAGAATATGACAATCAACAAGTGGAAAAGTATTTAATAATCGGGTAGTCGGTGGTTAGAAACTCTCTGTTGTAACAAATACTTGACAAAAGCATCATGTTTGTTAAAAGCTTAAGGTAGAAGAGGTTGTCAAAAAGAAATAAATATTCAGGTAGAAATAGACTATGATGGGGCTAACCTCTTTAAAGCATAGGGACTCAAAATAACTATTTACTCTGAAACCTCAAAAATGCCACAAATATTACAATATAAACTTGGCCTATAACAACTTGACCTCAACATTTACACTTCTTGTGGCTTTTAAGACAAATAGTCACAAGTTTTTCGACCTGACTTAGAATGATAACATTTTTTTCTGATAAAAAAGCAAGTTTAAAAGAATTTTGCCTTAATTTTTTTGAAGAAACTGAATCTAAATAGTTTGAATTAGTGAAGGAGAATAGCTTAATATGGGAGAATATTAGTCACATACATCATTTTTTAAAAATTAAAATAATTGGGTATTTGGCAGAGTTTATTGATTTAAGAAGCAAACTTGGATAATTTGGTTTGCCCTATTAACATATACATTCATCTCCTACTAACACATAGATTCATCTTTAAACATTTGTAAGCCTCATAACATCAATAACCTCAGATATGCAGATGAAGCCACTCTTATGGCAGAAAGCGAAGAGGAATTGAAGAGCCTCTTGATGAAAGTGAAAGAGGACAGTGGAAAAGCTGGCTTAAAACTCGACATTCAAAAAACTAAGATCATGGCCTCTGGTCCCATCACTTCATGGCAAATAGATGGGGAAACAATGGAAATAGTGACAGACTTTATTTTCTTGGGCTCCAAAATTACTGCAGATGGTGACTGCAGTCATGAAATTAAAAGACACTTGCTCCTTGGAAGAAAAGCTATGACCAGCCTAGACAGCATATTAAAAAGCAGAGACATTACTTTGCCGACCAAGGTCCAACTAGTCAAAGCTATGGTTTTTCCAGTAGCCGTGTATGGATGCAAGAGTTGTACTATAAAGAAAAGCCAAGCACCGAAGAACTGATGCTTTTGAACTGTGGTGTTGGAGAAGACTGTTGAGTCCTTTGGACTGCAAGGAGATCCAACCAGTCAATCCTAAAGGAAATCAGTCCTGAATATTCACTGGAATCTGAAGCTGAAACTCCAATACTTTGGTCACCTGATGCAAAGAATTGACTCATTGGAAAATACCCTGATGCTGGGAAAGATTGAAGGTAGGAGGAGAAGGGGACAACAGAGCATGAGATGGTTGGATGGCATCACTGACTTGATGAACATGAGTTTGAACAAGCTCTGGTAGTTGGTGGTGGACAGCAAAGCCTGACGTGCTACAGTCCATGGTGTTACAAAGAGTCGGACACAACTGAGCGACTGAATTGAACCGACTGAACTGAAGCCTCAAAATAGCAGTTACAGTTGAAGTATGTGTGATAGACACATAAGGCAGAAAAGACAGAAAAACCCATAGAACAAAAAGCTAAGTAATATTTTAGCCAAACTGAATAAAAATGCTATTTCTTCTATTAGCAAAGGATATTTAAGTAATACAAACCTGAAGATAGTCATTAAAGCATAATTTAGGAATAAATATTTTAAAAGAAGTCACATACGGTCAGAAAGAAGGAAAATGGAGAACCTAGTGAATTTTTTAAACCCCCAGAAAGTCTTCAAATTATCTTATGAATACTGACACATTTTTTCCCCAGTTTTTCATTGTATAGCAGTTTAATGTGAAGTTTGTCGTAATCACCAGATATTGGAAAAACCTCTGTTGACAATTCTGAATCTTAAATGTCTTTTGAAACTTGAAGTAGCTTAAAAAATAACAAACTCTAGAAATGAAAGTAGCGTGGATGGTTTATACAAAGTGTTTCTGCCACATCCTCTTTAGAAGCCTGCCCCAGTAGCCAAGCCCTTCACATCATCTGGAAACGTTTCCAGGGCCATCACCCCAGGGTCATCGTCCTCTTGTCCAGGTTTCACTATGTGTCTTGTTTCTACTTGTTGTACTTTTTTAGGTGTTGTTGCCTAGATTTTCCTATGATTTCTATTTCCTTAAAAATTACAGAAAATATCAGTTGACTAAAGACCATTAATTTTAAATATTGATAATTCCCAACTTACTTTCTAAGTTACTCTTGATTGCTTGGTGGGTTGGTAGATGATGGTATAAATAAAGTTGGTAAGTGAATAAAATTTGCCTCTTTTGGCCACTGCCTTGTGTATATATAATTTCTCCTCCGGAAGAATCATTTTAATGGGCTTTTCCAGCTTTGCAGTTTTAAGGGTCTTATACACCCCTAGTCTTAGGGGAATGATATTAGAAGATGTTTGCAGACTTGAGAAAGGATGTTCCTCTGAATACTAGCCCTCGCTATGTGGTTCTGGTTGCTGGGGAAAAGGTAAACAGACTGCATAAAGGACCCCTTCTTTCAAAATTCAAGGACTGTTATGATAGATGGAGATGGTCTTACTAGTGTTTTATGGCTGGACAAGAAATCAAGACCCTGAAAAAAAAGTCTCAGGAATGGAGAAGTCTGGACTGGTGACTCTGGTTCAGTACCTAGACTCAAGTGATGAAGGCAAGGGCTGTGTTTAGTTCAGTGTTCCAGTGGTTGAATTGTCATTATGGAACCCAAATCATGGGCACTACTGTGACCTGTTCTGGGCTTCCCAGGTGGCACTAGTGGTAAAGAACCCGCCTGCCAATGCAGGAGACACAAGAGACGTGGGTTCTATCCCTGGGTCAGGAAGATCCCCTGGAGGAGGGCATGGCAACCCACTTTAGTGGAGAATGCCTGGAGAATGCCATGGACAGAGGAGCCTGGAGGCCTACAGTCCACGGTGTCACATAGCGTCGGACACAACTGAAGTGACTTAGCAGCAGCATGACCTGTTCAGATATGGGGCCAATTAGGGACTCACTGAAGCATAGGGTTCTGTATGCCTAGTGTTAATTTCTTATTGTAGCAACAGAGTAACATAGGCAGAAAGCTGGGCTCCACTGGCAAATCAATCTGATATTTATATTTTCTATGCTTAGTGTTTAAAAGCAGAATGGACTTTTTGCAAAGATTAAAGCAAAAGTGTCCTTAAATAATTTAGGGGTAGAATGTGACCTCAAGAAGGGGATTATTAGTTATCTGCTCATTTGACTGTGTGGAAACTGGACTATAAAGGTGACTATTATGGACCGAATGTTTTTTGCCCCCAACATTCATACGTTGTAGCCCTTATTCCCAGTGTGACAATACTTGGAGATGGAGGTTTTTGGAGCTAATTAAAGTGAAAGTGGAGAGTGAAAAAGTTGGCTTAAAGCTCAACATTCAGAAAACGAAGATCATGGCATCTGGTCCTATCACTTCATGGCAAATAGATGGGGAAACAGTGGAAACAGTGTCAGAATTTATTTTTTTGGACTCCAAAATCACTGCAGATGGTGACTGCAGCCATGAAATTAAAAGACACTTACTCCTTGGAAGAAAAGTTATGACCAGCCTAGATAGCATATTCAAAAGCAGAGACATTACTTTGCCGACTAAGGTCTGTCTAGTTAAGGCTATGGTTTTTCCTGTGATCATGTATGGATGTGAGAGTTGGACTGTGAAGAAGGCTGAGCGCCGAAGAATTGATGCTTTTGAACTGTGGTGTTGGAGAAGACTCTTGAGAGTCCCTTGGACTGCAAGGAGATCCAACCAGTCCATTCTGAAGGAGATCAGTCCTGGGTGTTCTTTGGAAGGAATGATGCTAAAGCTGAAACTCCAGTACTTTGGCCACCTCATGTGAAGAGTTGACTCATTGGAAAAGACTGTGATGCTGGGAGGGATTAGGGGCAGGAGGAGAAGGGGACGACAGAGGATGAGATGGCTGGATGGCATCACCGACTCAATGGACATGAGTTTGAGTGATCTCCGGGAGTTGGTGATGGACAGGGAGGCCTGGCATGCTGCAGTTCATGGGGTCACAAAGAGTCGGACATGACTGAGCAACTGAACTGAACTGAACTGAAAGTTAAATGGGAAGTCATAAGGATTGGGCCCAGTTCTGATAGGATTAATGTCCTTCTGAGACACCAAGGTCACATCTGTGTCCGCTGTGTGAGAACGCAGGGGAAAAGTGGCCATCTGCAAGTCAGAAAGGAGCTCTCACCAAGAGGCAAGTTAACCAGAATCTTGATCTTGGCCTTCCAGTCTTCAGAATTGTGAGAAAGTTAAATTCTGTTATTTAAGCCACTTGGTCGATGGTATGTTGTTATGGCAGCCCAGGGTGACTAGTAATGTCACCATCTTTGTACTCTGAGCTAATGAAATAGGTTATAATAGTCACATCAAAATAATGAAGCACTTGTTTTTCCTTGGTAAGAGGTATAGGGTCAAGTTTAATGGGAGTGAATGTATATAATACCACAAGCATAAGACCAAGAAGTATTTCTAATGCTTCTAGACACTCACATGGATGCCAAACAGATAAATTTAAAGGAGAAATCTGAGTACTGGTGACCTTGTTACTCAAGGTCAGCTTAACATTGTGTGCAGTTGGCCATCTCTTACCCGAAGCTAACTAATATGACATTTTAAAAGGCCAGCCAGAAAAAGGCACATTTTCCTTGTGGTTTCCTTTGTATATTGCCCATACAAAGTCCTGGAGTGGTTTTTTAAGAATCTCCATATCTCTGAGATGTAAATATCTTCTTTTTCCTTATTCTTATAGGAAAGTGGAGTGACAGTTTATTGAGATCAATGGTTTGTAACCAAATTCTGGAATGATTAAATAATTAAAACACGTTGCCTAGGGCTTCCCTGCTAGCTCCACTGGTAAAGAATCCACCTGCAATGCAGGAGACCCCGGTTTGATTCTGGGTCTGGAAGATCCCCTGGAGAACAGATAGGCTACTCTCTCCAGTGTTCTTGGGCTACTCTAGAGGCTCAGATGGTAAAGAATCCACCTGAAATGCAGGAGCCCTGGGTTCATTCCCTGGGTTGGGAAGATCCCCTGGAGGAGGGCATGGCAACCCACTTCAGTATTCTTGCCTGGAGAATCCCTATGGAGCCTGGCAGACTGCAGTTCATGGGGTCGCAAAGAGTTAGCCACAACTGAGCAACTAAGCACACGTGAGCATTTAAGATGATACAATACTTCTCCCATGGAAAGTCACAAATAAAATTCCATTACACTACAATGCTTCTTTTTTTCTGTATAAACTAAGATGGACTCTGTTTTATTTGCTATTTAAAAAAAGCACGGTCAGTGATGAGGTAGCTATATAGAGTGATGCAGCAAATGACCTTTCTAGGATCAGTGCAGTGGTTCACTAATGTCTGACCAATATTTCTTCCTACATGACAGCCTGAAAGAACAGAAACATCATGAAAAGATTTACTGAGCTTGTTGTTGTTGTTCAGTCACTAAGTTGTGTCTGACTCTGTGACTCCATGGACTACAGCATATCAGGCTCCTCTGCCTTCCACTATCTCCCGGAGTTTGCTCAAATTCATGTCCATTGAGTCGATGATGCTATCCAACCATTTCATCCTCTGCTTCCCCCTTCTCCTTTTGCCTGCAATCTTTCTCAGCATCAAGATCTTCTCCAATGACTTGGTTCTTCATGGCAGGTGGCCAAAGGACTGGAGCTTCAGCTTCAGGAGCAGTCCTAATGAATATTCAAGGTTGATTTCCTTTGGGATTGACTAGTTTGATCTCCTTGCAGTCCAAGGGACTCTCAAGAGTTTTCTCCAGCATCACAATTCAAGAACATCAATTCTTTGGTGCTCAGCCTTCTTTATGGTCCAACTCTCACATCCATATAAGACTACTGGAAAAAACCATAGCCTTGACTATACAGACCTTTGTCAACAAACTGATGCCTCTGGTTTTTAATACGCTGTCTAGATTTGTCATAGCTTAGGAAACAGACAATTTTTTATTAATTTTCAGTTAGCATTGACAGAAAACAATTTTGATTCATGGTTGATTTCTTAGTCATTTGGAAATGTTAAGAACCGTAATGTACCTTTTGAGGGAAATTTTAAAAATTAGGATTTTTAAAGAAAAAGAAAACACTAATTTATTCCTCTGGATAAATGATAACCTACTCAGTTTTCTCTTCTGTGTCAAGGTCAATGTCTTAAGTCAGCTAGGTATGGATTTGATTCTGGGCCCTACCATAGCTATATATCCTTGAACATTCATTTTTTTTCTCATCTGTAAAGTATGGTAGGATGGTAGTGAAGATGAAATGTCCATATACACAGGAAAAGTAATAACACAGGACCTAGCCCATGGCAGCCTTTCAGTAAACCACAGCTACTCTTGTGAAGAGCCTGCTGATGCTGCCAATGGTGACAAGTATGCTAAGATAAGAGTAGTAAGAATGTTCATCCTCTATTTGTCAAATTCACTCAACATTGTTTCTTCAAATATTCATGAAGCCATGGGTCTGATCCTGGGTTAGACACCTGGCATAAAGATACACACAAAATAGGTATGACTCCTGTGTTCATTGAGCTTATGGACGAGTCATGAGACAGATGATAAACTGAGAGTCATACACATAAATGTAGAAATGCAAATGAGTATATTTTATAAAGAAAAATTCACAGTAATATAGGAAAATATAAAAGGGGCATAAACACAGATGGGGGTGAAGAAAGGCCTCTTTGTTTTGTTTTGTTTTGTTTTTAGGAAGTAGGATGTGAAGTTTTTTTTTTTTTTAATTTTTATTTTTACTTTATTTTACTTGACAACACTGTATTGGTTTTGCCATACATTGACATGAATCCACCACAGGTGTACATGCGTTCCCAAACATGAACCCCCCTCTCACCTCCCTCCCCATAACATCTCTCTGGGTCATCCCCGTGCACCAACCCCAAGCATGCTGTATCCTGCATCGGACATAGACTGGCGATTCGTTTCTTACATGATAGTATACATGTTTCAATGCCATTCTCCCAAATCATCCCACCCTCTCCCTCTCCCTCTGAGTCCAAAAGTCTGTTCTACATGTCTGTGTCTCTTTTGCTGCCTTGCATACAGGGTCATCATTGCCATCTTTCTAAATTCCATATATATGTGTTAGTATACTGTATTGGTGTTTTTCTTTCTGGCTTACTTCACTCTGTATAATCAGCTCCAGTTTCATCCATCTCATTAGAACTGATTCAAATGTATTCAGAAAGGCCTCTTTGAGGAAACATTGCTGAGACCTTCTGAAACAGAATGTGATAACAGGCAAATAGATTGGTGAGGTGAACTCCAGGCGGAGGGAAGAAACACACGCCCCTGAAGAACTGCAGGGAGACTACTAGGCTGAAATATAGCTACGGGGTGGGGAGGCCTGATACCACATGAAGAAAGAGAAGTAGACAGGATCTAGACTGGGCTTATTAAAGCCTGGGTTTTTCCTAAATGCGATGAAAATTCATTCATGATCTAGTTTACATTCATGTTGAGGTTTGACAGAAGACAACGAAATTCTTTAAAGCAATTATCCTTCAATTAAAAAAATTGAAAAAAGAAAGAAATGAAGAAAGTAAAAAAAAGGCACTTGGATAGCTTTGTGAATAATAGAGATGAACAATACAGGAGCAGAACAGAATGATGACCAGTTAAAAGCTGTTGTATTATTCCAAGGAGAATATAACAGCTGAAGGAAGCATCGTAGCAGAGAAGAAAGAGATGAACAAATATTTTACATATAAATTGCCTGACATTTTATATTATTACAATAGTAATCATTATAAATTTTAAATGCAGCTGAAGAGGTATGTATACATTTTCATAGATGTGTATATTTACATTTTCAGCTGTACTTCTTTTTTACAGTAATGATGATAATAATAGTATATTTGCCAAGCAATTTATTAAGCCCTTTCAAATGCATTATACCATTTTATCCTTTCTTTAAAAGGCAGATACTGCTTTCTTAATTCTTTGTTAAACTGCAAGTCAGAAAAGTTAAAATAACTTGATCAAGGCCAAACAGATATAAAGCAACACTGCTGGGATCTGATTTTATTTCTGTCTTGAGTCTAAAACCCATATCCTTAAGCTTTATTCTGTGCTTACCATCTGATCTAGATGTACAGGTACCAGGGATTCCTTTCAACTTCCAAACTCTCAGGCTTTGGGGTGACTATGGGGATAGAGCTGTGCTGGGAGCATCTGTGTGAGGCAGCTGCGGTCAACTTCAAGTCTGCCCAATACCTGTGTCACCAGCAGCTCCAGGAACTCTCCCCCAGAGTGCTCTGGTGCTTCAGAAAAGGGGCATTTAGAAAACATGGTGAGAGGATTATTGAAGCTTTACCCTTGTGCGTTAGGAACAGTGGAGTGGTAGTTGCTTTTATTGTATGGTCCTTCAGATAATCAAACAGAAGGGTTAGAATAAGTGTTTTGAAAGGAATATGGGAGATCACCAAACCAGAAGTGTTTTAGTCTTAATGAGGGTAACAGGATCCAAAATTTGAGTGACATCAAGTGATGAATAGATAACTGAGAGGATGTACTTTTCCAGGGGGCTGTTGGGAGGGAGAGAACAGACTGACGAATGAAGTATAAAGATCTTGATGTTGCTGCAGAGAAGAAACATGGAAAAGTATGTCAGATGTTAGAGAGCGGAAAGTACAACAATAATTGATACCACTATTGAGAGGTTACTGTGTGCAGTATGCGATTAATTGTGCCATCTTGTTTATCAGAATAACATTATTTACTGAGGCTCAAGGATATCAATAAAATCGCCTTGTCTTAAGCAGCTAATAAGCTGGGGAGCCAGGAATGATGTCTGTTTGTCCCCAGTGTTGAACTCAAATACCACATTCTCCTAACACAAAAGAGGAGGAAAGAGGCATGGATTTTGAATGAATCCTGTCTGTGATTCTTGTCTCTAATCCTAAAGGGGAAGGGAACTCGAAAAGGAGAGAACAAAAGAGCAAAGGAAAATACATTACCTGAATAGGGTTTAGAATGACCTCTCTGTAGAAGACAACCAGTCTGGCTGAGAGATTAAAGTGAAAGCTGCAAAGCTTGACAAACAATACAGGCAAATCCTAAAAGGCTGTATCTCTAGTGACAGAATGAGGTTTCTTGGGAGTTATTGCAGATACCAGACAAACAGTAGTGCATTGGAATCATGCATGGGGAATAATAGGAGTGATGAGATTTCTGTTCTTGCTGTCTCCTTCTTTAGTTTGACATATTGTATGAGGGTGGGAGGGGATTTCCATTAGAGCTTACAAATATTAAAATGTGTGAGATGCTACCAGTCAGAATTTAACTGGTTGCCATTTGGTCAAAGAAGCCTATTTCTAGTGAAAGAATACTTTATCAGAGAGATAAGAAACTTCTAGATCAAAGGCCAATGCTGTTGAGAAGAAAGACAGTGAGCTCCTAAGGTCTGTGACTTGCAGTGGTCACATGGCTAGTTGTTGATTATAATGACAGCTGCCTTTCATCAAGCACTTCCCAATGTAGGCACCTCTCTTAGAGCTCCCAATACTTTACTATAGTATCATTCAATTCTCAGGGCTTCCCTGGTGGTTCAGATGGTAAAGAATTCGCCTGAATGAGGGAGACCTGGGTTCGACCCCTGGATTGGGAAGATCCCCTGGAGGAGGGCTTGGCAACCCACTCCAGTATTCTTACCTGGAGAATCCCCATGGACAGAGGAGCCTGGTGGGCTACAGTCCACAAGGTCACAAAGAGTCAGATATGACTGAGCGACTAAGCATGGCACACATTCAATTCTCTTACAACCGCATATAATACAAGGTGCTCTAATTATAATTATTCACATTTTACAGAGAAAACAGAAGCAGAGAAAAAAAAGTTAAGAAATGTGTCTAAAGTTGTACCGCTAGTAGGAACTGCCGATGGGATCTGAGTCTAGGAGACGTAACTCTGTAGTCTGTACTAGGCGCTCGCTCTTTTCTGTAAATCTATGTCTGCTTTTCCGTTTTCTGACCGGCATTTGGATTTGGGGTATCTACATCTCACTTGCTTTAACAGTCTAGCATTCCTAAAGTCAGTAATGCAGATTAGACCTTTTCTGAGCCCCTCCTCACTTTGCTTATATTAAAAATGGTAAAAAGTCATTTTTCCAGTGAACAGTGAAGGGACATATATATACATACATATACGTGTCTATCAGACACATATACATACATATACATATACATATATACATGCATACATATACATACATATATATACACACGTATACAAACATATATGTACATACATATACATGTCTGTCAGAACATTGTTAATCAGCTATACCCAATATAAAATTAAAAGTTTTAAAAAAAGTAAAATAAAATAAATAATTAAAATTTTAAAAGTCATTTTTAAGAAGCATTGAAATTTAACTGACTCCAACAAACTTCTTTACTATGAAACACTCTACAATAAGTCTTCTTTTTTATATGTAAAGATGGAACCCGAGGGATTGAAGAGTTTATTGCATAGTTTTATTACACAAAAACACATATTAAATGTTTGAAGAGAATACGTGAGAACTGCCATACTTAAATATGTCTAAATTTATAAAGGTTTTTAGGGCTTCCCAGGTGGTGCTAGTGATAAATTATCTGCGTGCCAGTGCAGGAGACACAGGAGACTGGTTTCCATCCTCGGGTCCAGTAGATCCCCTGTAGTAGGATATGGCAACCCACTCCAATATTCTTGCCTGGAAAATTCCATGGACAGAGGGCCCTGGTGGGCTACAGTCCATGGGGTTTCACAGAGTCGGATATGACTGAGTGACTGAACATGTGTGCATAAAGGTTTTTTATTTTTCCTTTAAAAAAAGATAGACAACTTTCCATCTCTGAGTAGGTATGTTGGGGGTTGGCTTGGTTGGAAGTGGCTTAGTGGATCAAGACTTAAGAGCAAGTGTTTTCCCTTAAAGCTATTGCAAATGATGACACGAGAAGGTGAGACACAGCCAAAGGTTAAGAGCAAGATTCATTCCCCAAACCAGGGAAGGGAAGCCGAATGGGCCACCAGCCTAGAGACCAAAACTAATATGGAAATCTAGAGTTCAGTGTCATCATGATTATCAAGAAACAGCAGTCAAAGTAAGCAGAAATTACCTGGACTAGTAGTGTTGTCACCAAAGTATTTATGTGGCATCTGCTGCTTAGAGTTGCTTGGTAGGGCTAACTCTACGGAAGGGCAGCGACGGGTCAAGTTGACTCCATTTTGAAACTGTATACCAATGGAAGGAGAGCAGAGTAGTATGACAACATTCTCCTCTAGTAAACTGTGATAGCTTTTCCTTCAAAACTTCACTTTTATCATTGTACATGTTCTTGACTTCTCTCATTACAGCCACTCTCCATAGTGTTATCTAAGTTTTCTTCCCCTATACCACAAAAGGCAGAAATGAAATTTTTAGCTTTCTGCTCTCAACAACATCTCTACAGAATCCTGGGAGACATGAGCTTTTCTAATTTCAGCCTGAACTATATTCAATCGAGTGGGAGTCAAAAGAGGGTTAAGAACAAAAGTTTTGGTATCACACAGTCTGAGCTCCAAATATATGTTCTCTCCTACTCTGACTGCACGGTCCTGGGCAAGGTTATCTGCTCTGTAAAATTTTACAACCATTCCACCTTCACAAAACTGGATAATTGAATTAGAGGATGCAAATGAGGTTTAAGCATAGAAAGTGAAGTTGCTCAGTCGTGTCCGACTCTTTGCAACCCCATGGACTGTAGCCTATCAGGCTGCTCTGTCCATGGGATTTTCCAGGCAAGAGTGCTGGAGTGGATTGCCATTTCCTTCTCCAGGGGATCTTCCCAACCCAGGAATAGAACCTGGGTCTCCCACATTGCAGGCAGATGCTTTACCATCTGAGCCACCAGGAAGATCTGGTTTAAGCATAGTAGGTACCTAATAGATGGTTGCTATTAATTTATTGATATTACTGTTATCACTGAAAATGGTCAACCATGTTAGGGTTTACATGGTGGGAGGAGAAAGAGCTTATTTAAAGCATTGTCAGTCCCTTCTGGCACACAGCAAGCTATATTTCAAGCATAGAAAATGACTATCTCACCTTGACAAGGGCCATTTTCTAATTTAAAGTATTTGATGACTTACTGGAATAAAACAGAGGAAAAAACATAGTGCAGTGTTTAATTTAAGTTAATAATATTTCATCCTCTTTCTTTGGAATGCAAGGCCTGGGGACTGGATTCCTCCAGCCTCTATTAAGGAATACCTGGTTGATTTGAAATAAGTATTCTGGCTTGACAATGGAAAACAGAGGGCTCATCCATCTCAAGGCGCTTAAGGAAATGAACTGATAAGCTTCAATGTTAGAGTGGAGCAACAGGAATAAAAAGAAGAAGAAATTTATAAAGAATACTTAAATCCTAAAATTATTATAAAAATAGTACCATGGCATTTATTAATGTAAGTCTGAAAAATTCCAAATAGAAGATTCAGCTAAATTTCCCATTTACTCATTCATATTTTCATTCAACAGAGATTTATTCAGTGCTCATTATGTCATGGATGCTTGAAATTTATACTGCCTCCAACAATGGGTCATGGAATTAGCCTGACTGGTAACAGTAAAACAATACCAATAAAAACAAAAAGCTAATGGCAAAATAGAACCTTACAATAATCTTGAGTTATACTCCGTCAGTGATTTTTTTTTTTTTAATTTAGCAAGTTTACTTCTTTTCACTTTGCACCCCAATCCCCATCTCCTTGCCGCATCCAACCTCAGGCCGAGATGATGGAGAGAGATTGGAGGGCAGGAGTAGAGAGGGCAAAGAATTTCCATTCCCATCTTGCTTGCCTTCTTCATGACCCTTCCTTCTCTCACTAAGTTGCAGTAGGACTATTTCTTCTCCTTGCTTCTTCTAGCTGAGAACTGGTAATGCCTTTCACTTTTTGGTATTGATAGTATGTGAGTGCTTCTGCACCCTTTGATGGTTCCTTTGTCTCTGTCCACTCCTTTGTAGACAGCTCTTTTATTACATGTTCTTTAAAATCCCATCTGTGTGAGCCTTCCCTTTCATGCCTAGATTTGAGTGATATATAACTGTATCTGTATGGCTAAGAAAAGAACTTACTATCAATAACAAACAAAAGATTACCTAAAATAGTTTTGTAGTTGTTGTTCAGTTGCTCAGTTGTGTCCGACCCTTTGTGACCCCATGGACTACAACACACTCAGCCTTCTTTATGGTCCACCCCTCACATCCATACATGATTACTGGAAAAAGCATAGCTGTGACTATATGGACCTTTGTTGGCAATAATAAAAATAGTTTTATTATTTCTAAATAGATACCTTTACCTCTGAGCATCATGAAGTAACTACTTCACCATAGAAGCAATTCAAGTTTATGTACACATATCTAGGGATGTATATAGAGGTTACTGACCATGAGTGACTTCCAGACAGCAATTTGCCTCCTGGCTTTTATAGTCCTGAGATTTTTTTTAAATTAACACATACATTGTTATATGTAGGTAAGCCCTATGTTCCCAAATGAGTCTGGACAGGTGCATCAAGACTTTTCCATGAGAGACTGAGATATTCCTACTCTGCTTCACTATGTTTCTTGATTGTAGAGAACAATGACAAGAAACCAGAAAAAAAACACCATATTTTATGGTTTAGCAGAAAATTCAAAGGGAACAGATAGGCAATCTGCTGCTCCTCTCCCATATGGATAACAACAATGCCCTGGAAAAATAAGTACTAAATAGCTAAATGAAAAGCTCAAACTGTGATTGTTGAAGAGTTTAATTATAGGACAATTGTGATGCTTTACCAATCTACAAAAGGTAGAAACCAAGAGAAACTCAAAATGTCTCACCCATAAAGTCTGGTCATTAAAAACCTTATATGTTTCAGAGGAAACATCAATAATTTAGTGGAAATACTAAAAAAAGATTCTAGTTGACAATTAAAGAATTTTGATTATTTATACATGTTTTACTCTGAAAACCAAGGTAAAAATATTTTTCTGATTAATTTAGTTACATTCATAACAGCAGGTTATTGAAGTTTTAATTAGAATTAGGTTTCAGTAAAATATTTATTGAAAACAGTATAAAGCTCATTGTGCAAACATGCGGCTAGGAACAGAACAGTGTGAGGGCTTATTCTGCTGTGTCAAATGGCTATGTTGAAAATCAGATGAAGAGTATCTATAGAACATTTATTGAAATATTTTGAATACTTATTTCCTCTCTGCCAGATTAGTAAACACCTCTGAAAAGCAATTGTTTGCTATTAGGGTCATCATTTTGGAGAAGGCAATGGCACCCCACTCCAGGACTCTTGCTTGGAAAATCCCATGGACGGAGGAGCCTGGTAGGCTGCAGTCCATGGGGTGGCTAAGAGTAGGACACGACTGAGCGACTTTACTTTTGCTTTTCACTTTCATGCACTGGAGAAGGAAATGGCAACCCACTCCAGTATTCTTGCCTGGAGAATCCCAGAGACAGAGGAGCCTAGTGGGCTGCGGTCTATGGGGTCGCACAGAGTCGGACATGACTGAAGCGACTTAGCAGCAGCAGCAGCAGCAGCAGGGTCATCATTTACTAATCTAATAATTTGTGGCCCATTCCTTCTCTGAAATAAGTAAATCTCACACTTCGTTCCCAGAATTTTCTTTTAAAACGTTCACATTACTTCCATTCTCCACATTTCATTTTCACTTCTTGTTACTCAAAGACTACCAACAGAGGATAAATAACAAATGTGCAGTTTTTCTTTGTACTCTAGGTTATAGTTTGAATATGTCAGGAAACAATTCATTTTGAGATCGTGTACTATTACAAACAGCTCATTTATCTTGGGTTTCAGTTCTTTTTGCACCAGTATTAGATTCATCCTTTTTGTGGTCTGAGTTTTTTTCTCACAGGGCTTTGAAAACACAAGACAAAGAAAAACAAAAACAAAATAAGAGTTGAATAATTGAACATTCTCTCTATACTGGTGATTTTTTTTATCCCCCCCACAGCTCCACCCCCAACTGTCTGCCTTGGGCTTCAATTAACTCATGAATACAAGAGACCTGACTCTTGGAAAATGAGATTTCAGCCTCTTTTCTTGTTCTGCCCTCAAAGTAATTTTGATAGAGACAAGACTGGGTCAACCATGTTTATGCTGATAATTCCTGAATATCAGCTTTTGAGATAGCCTTATTCTTATAACAAAAATGCATTCCACCTGATACCATGCTTCCTGATGAGGCTGGCCTGGTATTTTTTTTTTAATTGAAGGATAATTGCTTTATAATGTTATGTTGGTTTCTGTCATATATCAACATGAACCAGGTATACATATGTCCCCTCCCTTTTAAACCTCCCTTCCACCTCCCACCCCATCCCACCTCTTTAGGTTGTTACAGAGCCTGGGTTTAAGCTCCCTGAGTCATACAGCAAGTTGCTATTGGCTATCTATTTAACCTATGGTATGGACGAGGAACCTGGTAGGCTGCAGTCCATGGGGTCGGGAAGAGTTGGACACGACTGAGTGGCTTCACTATCACTTTTCATTTTCACTCATTGGAGAAGGAAATGGGAACCCACTCCAGTGTTCTTGCCTGGAGAATCCCAGGGACGGGGGAGCCTGGTGGGCTGCCGTCTATGGGGTTGCACAGAGTCGGACACGACTGAAGCGACTTAGCAGCAGCAGCAGCAGCAGTGCATGTTTTCATGCTACTCTCTCCATTCATCCCACACTCTCCTTTCCACTGCAACCACGTGGGCATAAGTCTGTTCTCTATGTTTGCATCTCCATGACTGCCCTGCAGATAGGTTCATCAGTACCATCTTTCTGACTCCATATATATGCATTCAGTTCAGTTCAGTTCAGTCCACTTGCTCAGTTGTGTCTGACTTTTTGCGACCCCATGAATTACAGCACGCCAAGCCTCCCTGTCCATCACCAACTCCCGAAGTTTACACAAACTCATGTCCATCGAGTTGGTGTTGCCATCCAGCCATCTCATCCTCTGTCGTCCCCTTCTCCTCCTGCCCTCAATCCCTCCCAGCATCAGAGTCTTTTCCAATGAGTCAACTCTTCGCATGAGGTGGCCAAAGTATTGGAGTTTCAGCTTTAGCATCATTCCTTCCAAAGAACAACCAGGACTGATCTCCTTTAGAATGGATTGGTTGGATCTCCTTGCAGTCCAAGGGACTCTCAAGAGCCTTCTCCAACACCACAGTTCAAAAGCATCAATTCTTTGGCACTCAGCTTTTTTCACACTCCAACTCTCACATCCATACATGACCACAGGAAAAACCATAGCCTTGACTAGATGGACCTTTGTTGGTAAAGTAATGTCTCTGCTTTTGAATATGCTATCTAGGCTGGTCATAACTTTCCTTCCAAGGAGTAAGTGTCTTTTAATATCATGGCTGCAATCAGTTCAGTTCAGTTCAGTCGCTCAGTTGTGTCCGACTCTTTGCGAACCCGTGAATCGCAGCACGCCAGGCCTCCCCGTCTATCACCATCTCCCGGAGTTCACTCAGACTCACGTCCATCGAGTCCATGATGCCATCCAGCCATCTCATCCTCTGTCATCCCCTTCTCCTCCTGCCCTCAATCAGAGTCTTTTCCAGTGAGTCAACTCTTCGCATGAGATGGCCAAAGTACTGGACCTTCAGCTTTAGCATCATTCCTTCCAAAAAAATCCCAGGGTTGATCTCCTTCAGAATGGACTGGTTGGATCTCCTTGCAGTCCAAGTGACTCTCAAAAGTCTTCTCCAACACCGCAGTTCAAAAGCATCAATTTTTCAGCGCTCAGCCTTCTTCACAGTCCAACTCTCGCATCCATACATGACCACTGGAAAAACCATAGCCTAGACTAGATGGACCTTAGTCGGCAAAGTAATGTCTCTGCTTTTGAATATACTATCTAGGTTGGTCATTTTGGAGCCCCCCAAGATAAAGTCTGACACTGTTTCCACTGTTTCCCCATCTATTTCCCATGAAGTGATGGGACCAGATGCCATGATCTTCGTTTTCTGAATGTTGAGCTTTAAGCCAACTTTTTCACTCTCCCCTTTCACTTTCATCAAGAGGCTTTTTAGTTCCTCTTCACTTTCTCCCATAAGGATGGTGTCGTCTGCCTGTCTGAGGTTATTGATATTTCTCCCGGCAATCTTGATTCCAGCTTGTGCTTCTTCCAGCCCAGCGTTTCTCATAATGTTCTCTGCATATTAGTTAAATAATCAGGGTGGCAGTATACAGCCTTGACCTACTCCTTTTCCTATTTGGAACCAGTCTGTTGTTCCATGTCCAATTCTAACTGTTGCTTTCTGGCCTGCATATAGGTTTCTCAAGAGGCTATAATTGTCTTTCTCTTTCTGACTTGCTTCACTTTGTGTAATAGACTCTAGGTTCATCCACCTCATTAGAACTTACTCAAACACATTCCTTTTCATGGCTAACATTCCACTGTACATATGCACCACAATTTCTTTATCCATTCATCCATGGCCATGTAGGTTGCTTCCATGTCCCAGCATTGTAAATAGTGCTTCAGTGAGCACTGGGGTACATGCGTCTTTTTCAGTTTTGGTTTTCTCAGGGTGTATGCCTAGTAGTGGCAATGTGGGGTCATATGGTGGTTTCATTCCTAGTTTTTTAAGGAATCTCCATACCATCTTCCATAGTGGCTCTATCAATTTACATTCCCACCAGCAGTGCAGGAGCATTCCCTTTTCTCCACACCCTCTCCAGCATTTACTGTTTGTGGACTTTTGATGATGGCCATTCTCACTGATATGAGGTGATATCTCACTGTAGTTTTCATTTGCATTTTTCTAATAATGAGGGAAAGTTATGACCAACCTAGATAACATATTCAAAAGCAGAGACATTACTTTGCCAACAAAGGTCCATCTAGTCAAGGCTATGCTTTTTCCAGTGGTCATGTATGGATGTGAGAATTGGACTGTGAAAAAAGCTGAGCACCGAAGAATTGATGCTTTTGAACTGTGGTGTTGGAGAAGACTCTTGAGAGTCCCTTGGACTGCAAGGAGATCCAACCAATCCATTCTAAAGGAGATCAGTCCTGGTTGTTCTTTGGAAGAAATGATGCTAAAGCTGAAACTCCAATACTTTGGCCACCTCATGCGAAGAGTTGACTCATTGGAAAAGACTCTGATGCTGGGAGGGATTGGGGGCAGGAGGAGAAGGGGACGACAGAGAATGAGATGGCTGGATGGCATCACTGACTCGATGGACATGAGTTTGTGTAAACTTCGGGAGTTGGTGATGGACAGGGAGGCTTGGCGTGCTGCAATTCATGTGGTCACAAAGAGTCGGACACGACTGAGCGACTGAACTGAACTGAACTGAACTGAACTGAATAGTGAGCGATGTTGAGCATCTTTGGCCTGGTATATTATAACATATACAACCCCAAATGCTAATGTGTACACAGTTTTTCTAACCAAATATAGTCTGTTAGGTGACATCACAGTATTAGGATATCAGCCTGATTGAACTGGCAGTAATTCTGAAGAGGATTCTTACATTGAAAAATCTCATTTGGAAAAGCTATTTCAGCTCTTATAACAGAAGTTACTACATTAATAATATATGAAAATTCTTGCTTACACTTTGTATGATTATATATTGCAAGTGCTAACTAGGCTTCTGATTAAACCCAAAGGGAATATTTACTTACCTTTCTGATTAAGGGAGAAATGTATTTCATTATTTAATGGTCAACACTCTTTTCCCTCCTTCCTTAAGAAAGATATGTTGGATTCAGGTGAGAATCATTTCTCCCTTAACTTTACTCTGACCTTCAATATTGCGCCTGATCTGATAAAACATATAACTGGAATGGTAAAAAACAAATTGAGGCTCTTTAGAATTTCATGAGTGAACTTAGAGGTTAAAAAAAATAGTATTCTGCTCATGATTTTTCTGAGAGGTCTTTCTCTCTAAATGCATATCAACACATACAACCTATAAAATAGCACCCTATAGGCAACCAAGGACTCAAAGAAGTAACAGAAATTTTCTCAGTGTCTTGCAAAATTTCAAGACTTAATTTTCATTGTGATATTCCATGGAATAGAGAAGAAAATGACAACCACCCAGTATTCTTACCTGGAGAATTCCTTGGACAGAGGAGCCTGGCAAGTTACAGTCCATGGGGTCGCAAAAGTCGGACATGACTAAGAGACTACAACACACACACACACACACACACAGAGTTCAGTCACTCAGACATGTCCAACTCTTTGTGACCCCATGGACTGCAGCACACCAGGCCTCTCTGTCCATCACCAACTCCTGGAGCTTACTTAAACTCATGCCCATTGCATCAGTGATTCCATCCAAACATCTCATCCTCTGTTGTACCCTTCTCCTCCTGCCCTCAATCTTCCTCAGCATCAGGGTCTTTTCAAATAAGTCAGTTCTTCACATCAGGTGGCCAGAGTATTGGAGTTTCAGCTTTAGCATTAGTCCTTCCAATGAATATTCAGGACTGATTTCCTTTAGGATTTACTGGTTGGATCTCCTTGCAGTCCAAGGGACTCTCAAGAGTCTTCTCCAACACCACAGTTCAAAAGCATCAATTCTTTGGCACTCATCTTTCTTAATAGTCCAATTCTCACATCCATACATGACCACTGGAAAAACCAGAGCTTTGACTAGACGGATCTTTGTTGGCAAAGTAATGACTCTGCTTTTGAATATGATATCTAAGTTAGTCATAACTTTTCTTTCAAGGAGCAAGTGTCTTAATTTTATGGCTGCAGTCGCCATCTGCAGTGATTTTGGAGCCCAAAAAAATAAAGTCTCTCACTGTTTCCACTGTTTCCCCATCTATTTCCCATGAAGTGATGGGACCAGATGCCATGATCTTCGTTTTCTGAATGTTGAGCTTTAAGCCAACTTTTTCACTCTCCTCTTTCACTTTCATCAAGAGGCTCTTTAGTTCTTCATCTTCTGCCATAAGGGTGGTGTCATCTGTGTATCTGAGGTTATTGATATTTCTCCTGGCAATCTTGATTCCAGCTGTGCTTCATCCAGTCCTGGATTTCTCATGATGTACTCTGCATATAAGTTAAATAAGCAGGGCAGCAATATACAGTCTTGACGTACTCCTTTTCCTGTTTGGAACCAGTCTGTTGTTCCATGTCCAGTTCTAACTGTTGCTTCCTGACCTGCATACAGATTTCTCAAGAGGCAGGTCAGGTGGTCTGGTATTCCCATCTCTTTCAGAATTTTCCACAGTTTTTGGGATCCACACAGTCAAAGGCTTTGGCAGAGTCAATAAAGCAAAAGTAGATGTTTTTCTGGAACTCTCTTACTTTTCAATGATCCAATGGATGTTGGCAATTTGATCTCTGGTTCCCCTGCCTTTTCTAAATCCAGCTTGAACATCTGGAGTTTCATGGTTCATGTCCTGTTGAAGCCTGGCTTGGAGAATTTTGAGCATTACTTTGCTGGCATGTAAGATGAGTACAATTGTGTGGTAGTTTGAGCATTCTTTGGCATTGCCTTTCTTTGGGATTGGAATGAAAACTGACCTTTTCCAATCTTGTGGCCACTGCTGTGTTTTCCAGATTTACAGGGGTATTGAGTGCAGCACTTTCTCAGAATCATCTTCTAGGATTTGAAATAACTCCACTGGAATTCCATCACCTCCACTAGCTTTGTTTCTAGTGATGCTTCTTCCTAAGGCCCACTTGACTTCACATTCCAGGATGTCTGACTCTAGGTGAGTGATAACGCCATTGTGATTATCTGGGTCATGAAGATCTTTTTTGTATAGTTCTTCTGTGTATCCTTGCCACCTCACATACACACACATATTCCATGGAGACTAATTTATTAGATTATAAGCTTCATACAAGCAGAAGTATATTTGGTTTAGTGGTATGGTGGCTCAGATGGTAAAGAATCTGCCTGCAATACAGGAAACCCGATTTTGATCCCTGAGTTAGGAAGACTCCTGGAGAAGGAAGGGGTTACCCACTCCAGTATTCTTGCCTGGAACATTCCATGGACAGAGAGGCCTGGAGGGCTACAGTCCACGGGTTCGCAAAGAGTCAGACATGACTTAGCGACTAACACACACATATGCACAATACCTACAACTGTGCCCGTAGCTTAGTAAGCATTTGTTAATTGTTCATGCTAAAGTCATAGCTACCATGGAATGAACTCTGTTTCATTTTCACCAAGGAAATAGTATAGGATTTTTTTTTTTTTTGCATCATTCAATAATCTTTTCCAGTTCTTTGATTTCACAGACTAATAGAATTTTATACATTGAGGGAAACTTCAGGATTATAAGCTCAGTTCCCTCATAACTGAATGTCTGTTCCTAAAGCAAAATAATTGTATTGTAAAGCTCAAGTTAATCTTGGTTTTAAGAAATTAATATTATTACTGGAATGGGAATGTTTATAACATAGCTTTTTAATGGAGGAGATATCAATTCTAAACAGTTCAAAATGAGGCTGTGTCCTAGTTTCCCTTCTCATTTCCTAAATATTTTGGTGTACCTAATGATTTTAGAGTCATGTGTCATCCAGGTAGCAGGAGTTAAATCAAGTAAACTACCTAAATCAATGTCAATGGCATGAGCTAGACATCTTTGACTAGTTATTGTTTCAGACGAGCTCAGCATTAATTTGTAACCACCAAACAAGCAACTTAAAGTCAGTTGGTTTCCTGAAGAACAGTTTATCTTTCATGTACAAACTTCTCAATTTTTACTGTCTCCCTGGAACCTAAATTATTTGTTTAAAATTTTCATTAAATAGCTTCATTTTTAATTTCAAATATAAACTTCCCATTACTATTTATTTGGAAACTTTTATCACAGGTCATAAGTATAAAGTAATTATAAAGTTAAATGTTATGTAAATGAAACATGTATTAATTTTTACCTATATTCTTCTTTGGACAATCTGGATAAGAATTCAAAATAAAAAACTAATAATCTGGATGATAAATTTCTGAAGATCTATGCATCAGTTATTTCACTGATAAATTATTACTGATAGTAATAATTCTTATTGTGAGAACTTTAGTGAAAATTAAATGAAATAAAGGTGTCAAGTCTCTTGGAACTGATCTAAAGATATTATATTTTTCTAATCAAATTCTCTACAGGTTTTGTTGTTGTTGTTTTAAGAAAATTTACAACTTGATTTTAAGTATTATATGAAGTACAAGGCAGTTTATAAGGAAAATGGCCAAGGCAATTTGAAAAAGCAGAGCAAACTTGAAAGCATTTCACTATTAGAAAGTTATAGTAATCAAGATAACAGTACATTGGAGAAGATAGACAAACTGATCAATAGACAAAATATAGTGCCAGAAATGGATGTGCTCAGTGCTACCTGTTTCTGTCACCTGAAATACAATTCACATAGCAACACACAATGCAGTGGAAAGGGAAGAGTCTTCCTACTCAATAGTGCTGCATCAACTGGATAGCTATTGAAAAATATGTATCTCGACCCCTATTTCATACTATACCAAAACATCAATTCCAGTGAATTGAAGATGTAAATGTAAAAAAGAAAACAAAACTTACAGAAGACCATCTTCATGAGTTAGATTTAAAACAAAGATTTCTTAGGCAGAAAACAAAACCCACAAACCATTACCTTTTAAAAATTAAAATGGAATTTTACTGTGAATTTATGTATATCAAGACAGTGATAATAGTTCTAAAAGCAAACCATGGGCAAAAATATATATATTTATAATATATTTATCTGACAAAGAACTTATACCCACGATATATTTTTTAAAGAAAACCTTGTGATGAACTTCCAGTTGAGCTATTTCAAATCCTGAAAGATGATGCTGTGAAAGTGCTGCACTCAATATGCCAGCAAATTTGGAAAACTCAGCAGTGGCCACAGGCCTGGAAAAAGTCAGTTTTCATTCCAAGCCCAAAGAAAGGCAATGCCAAAGAATGCTCAAACTACCACACAATTGCACTCATCTCACACACTAGTAAAGTAATGCTCAAAATTCTCCAAGCCAGACTTCAGCAATATGTGAACCGTGAACTTCCAGATGTTCAAGCTGGTTTTAGGAAAGGCAGAGGAACCAGAGATCAAATTGTCAACATCTGTTGGATCATGGAAAAAGCAAGAGAGTTCCAGAAAAACATCTATTTCTGCTTTGTTGACTATGCCAAAGCCTTTGACTATGTGGATCACAATAAACTGTGGACAATTCTGAAAGAGATGGGAATACCAGGCCACCTGACCTGCCTCTTGAGATACCTGTGTGCAGGTAAGGAAGTAACAGTTAGAACTGGACATGGAACAACAGACTGGTTCCAAATAGGAAAAGGAGTAGGTCAAGGCTGTATATTTTCACCCTGCTTATTTAACTTACATGCAGAGTACATCATGAGAAATGCTGGGCTGGAAGAAGCAGAAGCTGGAATTAAGATTGTTGGGAGAAATATCAATCACCTCAGATATGCAGATGATGCCACCCTTATGGCAGAAAGTGAAGAGGAACTAAAAAGCCTCTTGATGAAAGTGAAAGAGGAGAGTGAAAAAGTTGGCTTAAAGCTCAACATTCAGAAAATGAAGATCATGGCACCTGGTCCCAACACTTCATGGCAAATAGATGGGGAAACAGTGGAAACAGTGTCAGGTTTTATTTTGGGGGGCTCCAAAATCGCTGCAGATGGTGATTGCAGCCATGAAATTAAAAGACGCTTGCTCCTTGGAACGAAAGTTATGGCCAACCTAGATAGCATATTCAAAAGCAGAGACATTACCAACAAAGGTCATTTAGTCAAGGCTATGGTTTTTCCAGTGGTCATGTATGGATGTGAGAGTTTGACTGTGAAGAAAGCTGAGCACCGAAGAATTGATGCTTTTGAACTGTGGTGTTGGAAAAAAGACTCTTGAGAGTCCCTTTGACTGCAAGGAAATCCAACCAGTCCATTCTAAAGGGGATCAGTCCTGACTATTCATTGGAAGGACTGATGCTGAAGCTGAAATTCCAGTACTCTGGCCACCTCATGCGAAGAATTGACTCATTGGAAAAGACTCTGATGCTGGGAGGGATTGGGGGCCAGAGGAGAAGGGGATGACAGAGGATGAGATGGGCTGGATGGCATCATCGACTCGATGGACATGAGTCTGAGTGAACTCCAGGAGTTGGTGATGGACAGGGAGGCCTGGCATGCTGCTGTCCATGGGGTTGCAAAGAGTTGGACACAACTGAGCGACTGAACTGAACTGAACTACAAGTAAACAATCTTTTGCAAATTATACAACCAAACAAAAATCTGTACAAAAAAGTTTGAATATTTCTCCAAAGAGAATGTCTAAATGCTTAATAAACATAAAAAGATATTGAACTTCAGGAGCCACGAAGGTAATGAAAATTAAAGCACACATAGTAGAAGATAATATATTTGTAATATAGTTGCATGACACAAGTGCAGCAGGCGGCTGTGACCTGCGCACTAAGCACGGGGGAGAGGAGTTTCCCCATGTCCAAGGTCAGGGGCAGAAGCCGGGAGGATCCCGTGCCCGAAGGGCGGCGGCCAAGAGGAGCTACCCCACGTCCGAGGTCAGGGGCGGCGGCCGGGAGGAGCCACCCCACATCCAAGGAGTGGTGCCTACGCGGGCACAGGAGGGCCTAGAGGAGCTATCCCACATTGAAGGTCAGGAAAGGCGGCGGTGAGGAGATACCCCTCATCCAAGGTAAGGAGCAGCAGCCACGCTTTGCTGGAGCAGCTGTGAAGAGATACCACATGCCCAAGGTAAGAGAAACCCAAGTAAGATGGTAGGTGTTGCAAGAGGGCATCAGAGGGCAGACACACTGAAACCATACTCAAGAAAACTAGTCAGTCTAATCACACTAGGACCACAGCCTTGTCTAACTCAATGAAACTAAGCCATGCCCGTGGGGCAACCCAAGACGGGTGGGTCATGGTGGAGAGGTCTGACAGAATGGGGTCCACTGGAGAAGGGAATGGCAAACCACTTCCATATTCTTGCCTTGAGAACCCCATGAACAGTATGAAAAGGCAAAATGATAGGATACTGAAAGAGGAACTCCCCAGGTCAGTAGGTGCCCAATATGCTACTGGAGGTCAGTGGAGAAATAACTCCAGAAAGAATGAAGGGATGGAGCCAAAGCAAAAACAATACCCAGCTGTGGATGTGACTGGTGATAGAAGCGAGGTCCGATGCTGTAAAGAGCAATATTGCATAGGAACCTGGAATGTCAGGTCCATGAATCAAGGCAAATTGGAAGTGGTCAAACAAGAGATGGCAAGAGTGAATGTCGACATTCTAGGAATCAGCGAACTAAAATGGACTGGAATGGGTGAATTTAACTCAGATGACCATTATACCTACTACTGCGGGCAGGAATCCCTCAGAAGAAATGGAGTAGCCATCATGGTCAACAAAAGAGTCCAAAATGCAGTACTTGGATGCAATCTCAGAAACAACAGAATGATCTCTGTTCATTTCCAAGGCAAACCATTCAATATTACGGTAATCCAAGTCTATGCCCCAACCAGTAATGCTGAAGAAGCTGAAGTTGAATGGTTCTATGAAGACCTACAAGACCTTTTAGACTTAACACCCAAAAAAGATGTCTTTTTCATAATAGGGGACTGGAATGCAAAAGTAGGAAGTCAAGAAACACCTGGAGTAACAGGCAAATTTGGCCTTGGAATATGGAATGAAGCGGGGCAAAGACTAATAGAGTTTTGCCAAGAAAATGCACTGGTCATAGCAAACACCCTCTTTCAACAACACAAGACAAGACTCTACACATGGACATCACCAGATGGTCAACACCGAAATCAGATTGATTATATTCTTTGCACCCAAAGATGGAGAAGCTCTATACAGTCAACAAAAACAAGACCAGGAGCTGACTGTGGCTCAGATCATGAACTCCTTATTGCCAAATTCAGACTTACATTGAAGAAAGTGGGGAAAACCGCTAGACCATTCAGGTATGACCTAAATCAAATCCCTTATGATTATACAACAGAAGTGAGAAATAGATTTAAGGGCCTAGATCTGATAGATAGAGTGCCTGATGAAGTATGGAATGAGGTTTGTGATATTGTACAGGAGACAGGGATCAAGACCATCCCCATGGAAAAGAAATGCAAAAAAGCAAAATGGCTGTCTGGGGAGGCCTTACAAATAGCTGTGAAAAGAAGAGAGGTGAAAAGCAAAGGAGAAAAGGAAAGATATAAGCATCTGAATGCAGAGTTCCAAAGAATAGCAAGAAGAGATAAGAAAGCCTTCCTCAGAGATCAATGCAAAGAAATAGAGGAAAAGAACAGAATGGGAAAGACTAGAGGTCTCTTCAAGAAAATTAGAGATACCAAGGGAACATTTCATGCAAAGATGGGCTCTATAAAGGACAGAAATTTTATAGACTTAACAGAAGCAGAAGATATTAAGAAGAGGTGGCAAGAATACACATAAGAACTGTACAAAAAAGATCTTCATGACCTGGATAATCATGATGGTGTGATCACTCATCTAGAGCCAGACATCCTGGAATGTGAAGTCAAGTAGGCCTTAGAAAGCATCACTATGAACAAAGCTAGTGGAGGTGATGGCATTCCAGTTGAGCTATTTCAAATCCTGAAAGATGATGCTGTGAAAGTGCTGCACTCAATATGCCAGCAAATTTGGAAAACTCAGCAGTGGCCACAGAACTGGAAAAGGTCAGTTTTCATTCCAAGCCCAAAGAAAGGCAATGCCAAAGAATGCTCAAACTACCACACAATTGCACTCATCTCACACACTAGTAAAGTAATGCTCAAAATTCTCCAAGCCAGGCTTCAGCAATACGTGAACTGTAAACTTCCAGATGTTCAAGCTGGTTTTAGAAAAGGCAGAGGAACCAGAGATCAAATTGCCAACATCCGCTGGATCATGGAAAAAGCAAGAGAGTTCCAGAAAGACATCTATTTCTGCTTTATTGACTGCCAAAGCCTTTGACTGTGTGGATCACAATAAACTGTGGAAAATTCTGAAAGAGATGGGAATACCAGACCACCTGACCTGCCTCTTGAGAAATCTGTATGCAGGTCAGGAAGCACCAGTTAGAACTGGACATGGAACAACAGACTGGTTCCAAATAGGAAAAGGAGTAGGTCAAGGCTGTATATTGTCACCCTGCTTATTTAACTTCTATGCCGTGTACATCATGAGAAATGCTGGACTGGAAGAAACACAAGCTGGAATCAAGATTGCCGGGAGAAATATCAGTAACCTCAGATATACAGATGACACCACCCTTATGGCAGAAAGTGAAGAGGAGCTAAAAAGCCTCTTGATGAAAGTGGAAGAGGAGAGTGAAAATGGCTTAAAGCTCAACATTCAGAAAACGAAGATCATGGCATCCGGTCCCATCACTTCATGGGAAATAGATGGGGAAACAGTGGAAACAGTGACAGACTTTATTTTGGGGGGCTCCAAAATCACTGCAGATGGTGATTGCAGCCATGAAATTAAAAGACGCTTACTCCTTGGAAGAAAAGTTATGACCTAGATAGCATATTCAAAAGCAGAGACATTTCTTTGCCGACTAAGGTCTGTCTAGTTAAGGCTATGGTTTTTCCAGCAGTCTTGTATGGATGTGAGAGTTGGACTGTGAAGAAGGCTGAGCGCCGAAGAATTGATGCTTTTGAACTGTGGTGTTGGAGAAGACTCTTGAGAGTCCCTTGGACTGCAAGGAGATCCAACCAGTCCATTCTGAAGGAGATCAACCCTGGGATTTCTTTGGAAGAAATGATGCTAAAGCTGAAACTCCAGTACTTTGGCCACCTCTTGCGAAGAGTTGACTCATTGGAAAAGACTCTGATGCTGGGAGGGATTGGGGGCTGGAGGAGAAGGGGACGACAGAGGATGAGATGGCTGGATGGCATCACTGACTCGATGGACGTGAGTCTGAGTGAACTCCGGGAGATGGTGATGGACAGGGAGGCCTGGCATGCTGCGATTCATGGGGTCGCAAAGAGTCGGACACGACTGAGCGACTGAACTGAACTTCATGGCACAAAACTAGTATCCAGAATATATAAAGTATTTCTGAAAATGAAATCAATAGGACAGACTACCCAGTAGAAGAATGGGCAAAAGACTTGAACAAGCCATTCACAAAGAATGAAATCCAAAGAACCAATAAACGCGCAAAGGTGTTAAACTTCCTCCATCATCATGGAAATACAAATTAAAAACCACAATGTAATATTACAACATAATGGCCAGGTCACATAAAGGCTACCAATAACAAGTGTGGGTAAGAATTTAGAACAATATCTATTCTTGTAAACTTCCAGTAATAGTTTAAATTAGCGAAACAGTTTCTGAAAATTCTGTTGCTGTTGTTCAGTCATTCAGTCATGTTCAACTCTTTGTGATCCCATGGACTGAGGCCTGACAGGCTCCTCTGTCTATAGGATTTCCCAGGCAAGAATACTGGAGTGGGTTGACATTTTCTTCTCCAGGGGATCTTCCTGACCCAGGGATCAAACCCACATCTCCTGCATTATCTATTAAAAGTGAAAAACATGTTAGGCATATACCATTAACCTATACACTTGTACAAAGAACACATAAGAATTCTCATAGCAGCATTGTTCAGGATGGCCAACAACAGGCAATAAGCCCAAAGTCTTTTAACAATAGAATGAATAAATAATTTTTAGTATATGAAATAGGGTATCATAAAGCAATGAAAAATACTATGCTATCAATACATGTAACATGTAAGACCCTCACAGAGAAGCATGACATACAATAGTTCAGGATGATTGTCTTCAAAACAAAAAAGAAAGTAAGCTAACATGTTTACATATATGTGGTAGAACTATTAAGAAATATTAGGAAATTTTTACAGAACTATCATCAAAAAGTCAGGCTGTTGGAGGTAGAAATTTAAGGTCAGAAGAAACAGACAGGGTCTTCTGGGAGCTGGAGACAGTGTTCTTTTTCTTAATCTGGATGCTGATGAATAATGTTCACTCTGTTATTTATTAAGCTTTACAGCTTTTCTATGTATATTATGCTATATTTTACAATTTTTAAATGTTGTAAAAAGAAAAGAGAAATAGAGAAAGGGGATCTGTTTTGTTGATATGGGTCATGACAAAGGCACAGCTCACCTGGCAATCCAATTCTTCAGGATGACTAAATTCCTAGAAGCTTAGTCCAGAATATCCGATGTGTTTCTTTGGCTCCTTTAGAATGGCTAAAATGAAAAAAAGTAGCAAGTATTGAGAGGATTATGGAGTAAGTGGAATACTCACAAACTACACGTATAAATGTAAATTGGTATAATCACTTTGGAAAACTCTTCTACTAAAGTTGATTCAAGGCATACCCATAATTCAACAATTCTACTCATAGAGCATATGCACAATAGAAATATACTTATGTATTTGTCAAAAGACATGTAATAGAATATTCATAGCAGCACCATTCTTTGAAGCCCCAAGCTGGAAACTGTACAAATGGACAATAATGGAATGGATGATAATGGAATGGATAAATGAATGGTGATATCTTTAAACAATGGAATAGTATTCAGCAATGAAAATAAATAATTTATAATTCCAAATAATGTTATGGATGAATCTCACAAACAAAACGTTGAGCACAAGAAGGATATACAGGTGTATCTATTCATATAATACGTTAAGAGGCAAAATTAATCTAAGTTGTTAGAAGTCAGGATACAATTACCCTCGGGTAGGTAGGAATAGTGGGCTTCCCTGATGGCTCAGCAGTGAAAAATCTGCCTGTGGTGTAGGAGCCACAGAATATGTGGGTTTGATCCCTGGGTCAGGAAGATCCCCTGGAGGAGGACATGGCAACCCACTCCAATATTCTTGCCTGGAGAATCCCATGGGCACAGGAGCCTGGTGGGCTACAGTCCATAGGGTTGCAAAGAGTTGGACACAACCGAAGCAACTTAGCACTAACATGATGTAGGAATAGAAAAGGTCTTCCAACAGAGGGATGCTTGCTATATTCTGTTTCTTCTCTAGGGTGCAGGTTAAAAGGATGAGTTCAGTTTTTTAAAAATCATTACTCTGAATATATGACTTACCCACTTTCCTGTATAGATAAACTGAACTTCTCTGTGAGTTTACATATGTGAGGTTCTTATAAGTTTACCTGGTACATGTGTATGCATGCTCAGTTATGTCTGACTCTTTGCAGCCCCATGGACTGTAGCCTGACAGCTCTTCTCCATGGAATTTTCCAGGCAAGAATACTGAGGTGGGTTGCCTTTTTCTACTCCAGGGGACCCTCCCAACCTAGGGATCAAACCTACATCTCCTGTGCCTCTTGCATTGGCAGGTGGATTGTTTTATCACTGAGTTACCTGGGAAGCCTACCTGGTACATAGAGCTCTAAAAATTATTTGCTATTATTTTTGTATTGTTATTGATGTTCTTGCCTACAGAAAGCAAAAACTTAAGCCCTTCTCCTTATATGTTAAGAAAGGAAATTTGTAAATGTTGGAAAAACAAGACATTTAGCATCAAGCTGCGGCTATCTCACACACGTAATCAGAAGAATTAAAAAATAATTGAAAATGCATAATTTCCTTCTTAACTGAGACAATGCATTTTAACACTGAGCTCATGGACTACCTATGGCACACTTCCTTCAATGTGGAAAATACTTCAATTAACCAAGCAATTTAACTGCTTTGAAGAGACTGTTGACGTCTTACTCACCCTTGATAGGCTCATCACAATCAAACTCCCTTCCTGACTAGGTATTCTTTTTTCTTTCCCATGAAATTCATTTATATCTACTTGATTTTAAAATAAGTCAAACAATGTTGACTTCTGAAATCTTCAGTTCAATGATTGCCTGAGTACTTGGTGATATGTAAAATTCAATTTTAGCTTACCCTGCGGATGAATTCTGTGTGGATAAACAATAACACTTCATCTGGAGAATACAAGGCATTCTGCTACATTTTCAGAGATTATTAGTTCTTTGGTATTCAATCAATAGAAAATAGTATCAATATCATATCAAAGAATATGATGAAGACATGGAATAATATCTGTTTCCATTGCTCCTTAACATTTATGACAATGTGGGTCCACACCCACGGAACAGAGAATTAGCTAAATGGAAAAGAGATCTAATTTAAAATGCAATATTAAAATAGACTGTTTGCGACCCCATAGACTGTAGCCTATCAGGCTCCTCCGTTCATGGGATTTTCCAGGCAAGAGTGCTGGAGTGGATTGCCATTTCCTTCTCCAGGGGATCTTCCTGACCCAGGCATCAAACCCAGGTCTCCCACATTGCAGGCAGACGCCTTTACTGTCTGAGCCACCAGGGAAGCCAGACAGAGATTAGCACTGGTTTAAAAACTCGTTCTCTGCAAAAGCATGACTTTCTATCTGTTTAGCAACTGTTCCCAAACACTGATAGTTGTACATGAGATAACCTTGTCTACTATTAGTTTAGTTTTCTATAATAGAACAGAAAAAAAAAAATTTAAAACAATTTTCCAAACTAAAGATGATACACTTTTATGGACTAGGAGATTAAAGTTATCAAATGAAAAATCAGTTCTAAAGTGGATGCAGTGAAAATATCTAGTCAGTGACTATTTACCTAATGGCTTTTAATTATTGAGATCAACATCATATTCTCGTTCTTCTTGATTTCTAAAGTTTTGTTTGGAAACATTTCTCCTATGCTCTTGGAGAAATCAGAAGTTTGATTTGGTTTGATGAGTTTGTGCGGAGTGACTGTTTTGCACTACCCTTGCTGCAGCAACGTCTTTTAGTTCATCTGTATTAAGATGGCAGCTGGAAGACCCAAAGTAGGTAAGGGGAAGAACCAAATTAATGAGAGAAATTCCTTTGAGTCTGCTGGGGTGTTTTAGCTATTGGGATTAAGAGTTGGTATAGCCATTAAGAGGGGAAATTAGGCCCCATAAAAGAGCATGACTATGGGGACAATAAATTGGTTGGGCTGCAAGATTATGTGGTTTATCTTCTTTGTTGATTTATATCGGTCTCAGAATTCACCACGTCTTAATTGTCCTCACTTCTGGATCCCTTGGAGTCTCTGGCTCTACCTTCTCCATTTTCTTACTGTAGTGGTTGGTATACTACTAACTAGCCTTGTTAATCACTTTCTTTGTGCATGGCACTATATTAAGCAATTTTCATAAACAACCTCATTTGTTCCTCACAAAAGACCTATACGATTTACATAATTTTCAATCTTTTATTGGTGGAAAGAACCGAGGCCTACAGAAGATAAGTAAATTTTCCAAAGACCATATAGCCAGAATGTGTTGAAGCCAGATCAGCAACCTGGGGACTTTGCCTCTAAACACTAAATGCTACTACTGCCTAGGCAACAACGTCCAGCTTTCCATCTTTGAACATCTATCAGTTTTCTCCACCAGGAGTGTAAACTGTTGTCACATATGCTTCCACATCCTATAAAGGATCTAGTAAACTGATCCCACGGCTAACAACAGATTTCAAACCTATTCACCAGTGGAAATACCAGATTGTTCTGTGGGAGCTGAGAAGACAAGAGTAGCATATACCTTCATGCTAGTTTTTGATATTTGGTAAGAGCTCTTCAGATGGAGAAAGGGGGCCAATTATTGGAAGTTGAGGGTTAGGAAGGAGGCAAAGATAAGCGAAGGAAAATAGAGTAAACAATAACCAAGATTCTGCATTCTCCTTTCTGCTTAATTGGCAGTTCCTATGATTCAAACTCTATGGCAAACTAATTCCTAGTCACACAGACCCAGGTGTATTTGACAGATGTCAGTTCAGAAAAAGAATCATTTTCACCATCCCAGAAATCTCAGTAAAACCACTGAGGTAATTCCCAATTCTCCACCTCTGGGAGATCCTTTAAGACTCCTTGATTACATCCCTTTTATCTTTCACTAAGTGAATTTCTTCTCCCCAAAAAAGACCCACTCAATAAACAAAATAGTGTGGCCCTGTTCTCTGACTACCAAGGAAGGGGTCGGTATATGCTGCCCTCATGCTGATCTGCAGCATACAGTGGGGTCGGGTCTTAGAGGGAAAACTCAGGCCATGCCCTCAGGGTGTACTACCTGGAGTTGAAAAGCATATAGGACGTTTCTTGCCCACTGCTTCGCATCCATCTGACTCACTTTTTTTCCTGAGCAGTGCTACAACAATGGGTTTTCACCAGTGTAACCCGACAGCTCGATATATCTGTCATGTGTTTAGCCTGGAGACTCTTGGATGCCACATTATGGGGTGGGTGTGACACTTATCTATCCAGGAGGCTCATTTTGACTGATGGAGAGGGTAGAAGGAATCTGATCCTTTCTTTCACAGAAGAAGACATTCCTGAGGTGTGTTCTCTATGACACTTCAAAAAGTCTTGGCTGGAGAGAGCTTCCATGGTGCCTCACAGAAACCATGGTGGCACATTCCCAGAGGATTGGCTGCCCCTCCTTTTGTTTCACTGTCTCTTGTCTTCCCTTTCTTTTCTCTCTTCTAACTTCCCTAACACCATCTGCACAAAAGCCCTTGTCTCAGTTACTGCTTTCAAGAGCATTTCAGACTCACACAAAAGCATACAAGCTGGAAAAAGAAAGAGTGTGAATAAGATGGAAAAGGTGTAGATTTTTTACTTTACTTTAAAATTTATCCAATTTGAGACAGAATTTAAGATGATGAAAATGGAATGGGGTAACAAACCAAAAACCATTAATCCAATCAAAAAGACAAAACTACTTTGTAAATGAGAAGAAATTTACATCAAGTTTCTACTAGTTTCCTAGAAGACAGGGCAAAAATGTAAACATGGCTCTTAATGGTAGGTAGCAAACCAGTTGAACAACAGATATAAATGTGTTCCCCATGCTGGACTCCAGGAGAAATTGTATCAACATTTTCTTTTTTTACAGATGAGACATTGAAAATATAATGAACAGGGTTCCTAATAACAGTTATAATAAAGTTACAGAGGTATTCCATGAGGCTGCTTCATGTATTAGTGTTTCATTAATGCCAAAGATATATCTAAAATGCTAGAAATTTTAAAATAGCAGTTTGGAGTTGTTAAAAATGCACAAAAATCTGCTTAAATGCCAATTTATTGGAGCAGGAAAAAAAAATAGCTGTTACCAGAAAAATACTTCAGATACCAGCACTTACCCAAACTGTATAGAGCAATCAAAATAATGGCAAATTTTGAGTAAAACTCCATCCTGATAAACTTTGAGCAAGATAAGATGTCTGAGCATTCTCAAATAACTAAATAAATACATTAAACAACATTTTCTAATAATACAAATATGACAGATTTATTGAATATGTCACTGCTTCCGTCTGTACCTCTGGCAGACATTCCTATTGATTATGGCATTCTTTCCTTTTAGTCTTGGAGGCAGCCTCTGAATTTCCTAACACAACACTCCAGACTCTGAAAAGAATTAGAAACTAAAGATGTGCTGAATATTATTGATTGTGTGTGTGTGTGTGTGTGTGTGTGTTAACCACCAGGATGAGAAAACATGCATGCCAAAAGTGACTTCTGGTTGAGAATAAAAAATATTTAGCTCTTCTCACTCATGCTGAATGGACCACAGATTTCACAACTTTTTCAGGCTACTCTTGGGACACAAGGTAGAATTTGCTCACTATTTCAATACTAAGCACAAATAATGTGTGCAAATAGAGTGACATTTCCAATGTGACTAAGATATCTAAGAACCATGAAAAGGTAAATTTTATCACATGGTATAAAATGTGTTGCTATATGGAGTGTGTTTGTGCGTGCTAAGTTGCTTCAGTCGTGTCCAACTCTGTGCAACCCTATGGGCTGTAACCCACAAGGCTCCTTTGTCCAGGGCTTCTCCAGACAAGAATACTGGAGAAGGCCGCCATGCCCTTCTTCAGGGGATCTTCCCGACCCAGAGATCGAACCAGCATCTGCTACACTGAAGTGGGATCTTTACTGCTGAGCCACCAGGGAAGCCTAATATAAGGAGTACAGGAAGGTAAAGGAAGATTCTTTACCCTAATGAATCACTTCGCCCAAAAGACAAGACCCATAACAATAATAGATGTATGAGCCTACCAAGCCTTAATATACCTTCCATTTCATTAGTAAAAAGAAGGCAGGCATGACACAGTGTACTTCCTGTTCTGGTGAACATTTCCACACACACCCTCCAAATCCCAGCTCTCAACTCTTGGTAAAGAAAAACTCCATCTACAATTGTAACAAAAGTAAAAACATGATGTAATCCTCCTTACATCAAGTTAACATTTTTTATCTGATAATACTGTGAGAGGAACTCCTCCATGAAATGAAAATCTCCTAGGTTATCCACCTCCCAACCCTAATACCTGTAATATAATGAGCTGCCACTGCAGAAAGAAGCAGCTCTGGTCCTATGGGAGAGATGTAAAGAAGAAAACATATCCTATCAAAAACTTTAAATGGAATTCTCTGCCTATCTTTAATGTGAATCATCAGTCAGTCAGTTCAGTTCAATTGCTCAGTCATGTCCGACTCTTTGCGACCCCATGGACTGCAGCACACTAGGCTTCCCTGTCCATCACCAGCTTCCGGAGCTTACTCAAACTCATGTCCATTGAGTCGGTAATGTCATCCAACCATCTTATCCTCTGCCGTCCCCGTCTCCTCCTGCCTTCAATCTTTCCCAGCATCAGTGTCTTTTAAATGAGTCAGTTCTTTTCATCAGGTGGCCAAAGTATTGGAGTTTCAGCTTCATCATCAGTCATTCCAATGAGTATTCAGAACTGATTTCCTTTAGGATGGACTGGTTGGATCTCTGTGGTGTCCAAGGGAATCTCAAGAGTTTTCTCCAACACCACAGTTCAAGAACATCAGTTCTTCGGCACTCAGCTTTCTTTCCATGGACTATATAGTCCATGAGGTTGCAAAAAGTCAGACACAACTGAGTGAATTTCACTTTCAGTTTTCTTTACAGTCCAACTCTCACATCCATACATGACTACTGGAAAAACCAGAGCTTTGACTAGACGGACCTTTGTTGGCAAAGTAATGTCTCTGATTTTTAAAATGCTGTCTAGGTTGGTCATAGTTTTTCTTCCAAGGAGCAAGCATCTTTTTAGTTTCATGACTGCAGTCACCATCTGCAGTGATTTTGGAGCCCAAGAAATTAATGTGAATAGATGAATAAAGTGTGTACAAAGTGAGTAATTGATGGTAATAGATGGTGTTAGCAAAATAAATATGTGAAGCTTCCCTTATAAAAGAAATGCTAAAATCAAACATTGACTCATTAACTTTCTAATGTTACATATCTTTTCTGGTGAATAGATATTAATTATTGTATATAGGTGGGCTTCCCTGGTGACTCAGACAGTAGAAAATCTACCAGCAATACAGGAGACCTGGGTTCAGTCCCTGGGTTGGAAAGATCCCCTGGAGGAGGGCATGGCAACCCATTCCAGTATTCTTGCCTGGAGAATCCCCATGAACAGAGAAACCTCGGGGTTACAGTCAATGGGGTCTCAAAGAGTTGGACATGACTGAGCGACTAAGCACAGCACATTGTACATATGTAGAAAAATGTAGATAATAGTACAGTCAACTGCACTGTAGGTCAATAGAGGTTGTTTGAAGGGAAATCATAGCGTAATCAAATAGTTAAAGAACTACTATATTAGATTATTAGATTTAAAGGTCTCTTTTCATGGTATATAAAATACATGCTTTTCAATAGCCCTCATCTACTGATCTAATAATAGCAGTCTATTTTATGCCTAAATTTCTTCCTGGTCATGGATAATTTTCAGGCAGATTAGTTCTAGGTTACTGAGTTTTGTTGCTAAAAAGGCAGTACATGTCATAAGCAGAAAGAACGTTGGTTACTTCTTCCTTGAAAATGGGAGGCATCCATTGATTTTAAAGTGTAATTTAGTGTGAATTATTTAGTGCCTGTAGTCATGCACTGTTAGCACTAGGAAAGCCCTTAGAGATTTTCTAGCTCAGAGGTTTTCAAACTACATTCTTTGGTGCCCTGGGCTCCTCAGATGCACCAAGGACCTACCCATTCCGCTGCTCACCTTCACTCTGGCTAACCCAATTGTTTTTTTTACTGTTTCATGTGATGGTATAACTTGTTAGCTTTCACTTGAAAAAAAAAGTATTCTGATACTCAAAATTGTGAGACAGTCAATGTACCACCTCATTTTACTGATAATAATTGTAGGAACCCTAATAATTGTAGGAACCCATGATGTAAAGAAACTTCCCTGAGAAAAATAACATTTTAGAGGGAGAGCCAGGCACCAGTGTCCTTTCTACTCACATGTGGCTCTTCCTCCATGTAATTTTTGGAAATAACTTCTGTTGAAAATGTTTATAGGGTTTGTTTGTTTTAGTTTTAAAGCCAATTAATAAATGAGTGATATTTCCAAGTTTATGTCTTAATTCTATGTAAGACTGACTATTTGTTGCTTCAGAGAAAAGAAATACTTGACTATTTTCATAAATGTGATTAAAGAAGCAAGTTTAGGGAAAAAAATGACAAGAAGAGAGAGAAAGGAGTATAAAGGGAGGAGAGAGAATGAAAGAAAAATGAAGGAAATGAGAGATGGATAAATAAAGGAGAAGAGAGAAAGAAAATTGTTTTGATCAACACAACTACATTTGGGGCTGATCCCCTGAAATCCATTTTTTATATCAAACCAAAAACATATAAAATTTACTTTTACTTAATATCATATATTGATAAAAAATAAATATTTTATGATAACTTCTTTAAAATGAACTATGTTTATTTTACTTTTAAATTATTTGTATTCTCTCCTGTGTTTGTGATGGCATTTAATAAACTGAACTGTAAATTGTTCTAAAAGAAAAAATATAAAAAGCTAACAAAAGCTTAAAGAAATATATAATCTTGAGCATTTTCAAGAGAGAGTATATATATGAAGCAAAAGTAAAAGTTAGTTGAAATAAAATTATTCAAGAATTTTAAAGGTGGTGCTATATATTTATGAATTAAGACCTCCAGTTCCTTTCAATAGGGGAGAGGTGTTAACTTGCTGTGCAAATCAAATTAGCTGAATTTGTGCTTATAATTCTTTGCATATTACATTGATGTTATTTCTTTACTTGTTTGTCTCTCAGCTAAGGTGGCGAGCTCCTTAAGGGCAAGGATTTTTACCTCTTACTCATCTATTTTTCACAACTAGCAACTCTCATAGGCAACATGATAGATGTGATATTAATATTTATTAATTGAGTGAATACATGAATGAATAAGTATGAATGCCTCTACACACCAAGCTTCTGGGTTACTTGCACCTTCTGATTATTCTCTAAAAATCTGCATTATTTCAAATGCTCTCACTTCACAGTAACTTGGTGATAAAAGTAAAATTATAAATCTAGAATTCTTCCTCACTGTTTTCCATACCATTTTAATGGCATCCAAATACTACTGAAAACCAAGTTTACATTTATTCTAAATCATCTCTCATCACACAAGGGGTAGAAATTGTAGCTCAAACAAGTATGATGATTTACACTACATATCTTCACTTTCAGTTGAAAAACAAAACACATAGATACAAGGACCCAAGTACACATACATGAAAATAAGGTCAGTACTTCACCTTTTTAAGTTTTTGACAGATTATTCATTTTTAGAGAAAGATAATAAATATTATTTGAGAAGCATGTACTATGCCAAACACTATATAAAGTATTTATATATAGTGCTTTTTCTTCACAACATTCTTATGTTTACAGTATTCTCACTTTAAGAGGTTCCACTATGATCCCCATTAACCTCTTGAGGAAACTGGTATTTAGAAATGGTAAGAAATAGTATATTGTTCTCACACTGAAAGCACCAGTTATATCGGACGCCATGTACTGTAATATAGTCCTGTCCTGTTTAAGATGTAATCTTAGCATATATCAAAAGATCTGATGCAGCATAGCAAAGAAGGAATGAATGAAACTAGAATGACTGAAACTATTTGGAAAAGCCTCATTTCAGAAGCAGAAGGCCCCCAAACATTTGCTTTTTGCTTTCTGCTAACTACTAGATTTCAACTTTCTAATATCATAGAAAAGAATATTCATGTGCATTTAAGAAAATCCCCATTTGGCATTTTAACTGAAGCCCAGATAAAACTGGTGGTCTTCTTCCCACACATGCACCCTTTAGATAGAAGCCTTCTCTTTTTTAGTATGTAATCCAGTTTAGGTTCTCTCAAAACAGACGTCTCTTTTGTTAATTTACAAATTTAAAAGATCAGTGAAGTGTGCGAGCTAAATGGATATAAAAATACAAGAACATATGCAGAGGGTGTTGAAAAGAGTCAGACAATACAGTGTTTCTCAGCATGAGGGCTGCTCTGTCGCATTACTACTTGGGACATCTGTGCCTGCACCAAGCTGTCTCAGAGAAAGGCTTTGAGCCAAACCTCCCCGCAGACCTCATCCTCCACACACAGTCGTGGCAATGCTGCTATTCAGGAGCACCTGCCCACGAATACAATTTGCTCACTGATGCTGCAAAGACCATCAGAATTATGCACTGTCTCCATCTAATAACACCTTTGCAGCCTCTCCACAGCAAGGGGCTCAGCGTGGCTCCTTCAGTCGTCTTGCCCTCCGTAGGGAATAAGAGCTATGATTTATCTTCCCCTCCCAAATTAAATTGTACGACCAGGTAGCAATAGGGCAGTGCCAGCTGAATAAAACTGATGACAAAAGCAGACACAAGAATCCCAGTGTCCTCCACGGTGTTTGAGAGTGAGAGATTTTATTTTGAAAGCAATAACTCAACCAGCCATGAGCCTGAGTGCCATGCCAGCACCATGGTGCTGCTCACTAAATCTCAAGCCAGGAGTGGCACGGAGCAGAAATCACTAGCTAACAGCCATCTTAGGGGGGAATCTGTCTGCAGCTGAGCCATGCCTCCCCGTCCCCCTGCAAATCTGTACCACTGCCATCCTACCCCGTATTTAGATTTGCGCCTATGCTTTAATAAATAAGTGCCTTCAGTAAGAGTGTTGCATTCACCCATTTAAATATGCTCCTAAGTACAGCCAGTAGGATTGGCTTTCAGATGACTAAATTTGAGCTCATCAGGCAGGTACATAAACGACATATAAACGAGGCATGTTGTGAGAAACATTTTCATATTGCAGGGTGCCTGCTGCCTGTTTCTGACGGGAAGATGTAATAAAAGGTTGAATAACATCTTTGGGATTCATAAATTATGAATGCAGCCTTTGGTTGATGCCGTGGTATGTATGTTGCTTACTGCCTTTCAATTGCCCATGACTAATGCACTTATTGCCAGTGTCATCACCATCATCTTAATTTATAATAGACATTGAGATGGCTTTTCCCAAAGTGTATCCGTTGGAAGACTAACACTGCATAATAGAGTTTTAGAGAGACACCCTACCAAGAAATGTTCCTGTGAATCTGTAGCAACAAGATATGCTGTTGCATTTTTCAAAATTATTCAATTAGGAGTTCCCCTTTCACAAAATATCTTGAAGGATAAATGCCCCTCTAGAATTGCTATTTGAGGGAAGAATGAAAACAAACAGTAGCAGAGATTATCACCATCCAAAGGTTCATGACGACAGATGGGGGAGAATCACAACCTCTTGCTTGTTTGAGCATTACCTTTCCCCCTCAGATTAAGACATTGTACATTGATCTCTGTGATAGTTTCATTATATCATATATCAGGCATGTAGCAAAAATAGCAAAGGCTATGTCCCATTTCCAGCATTAGGGATATAGCAGATGCTCAGTAGGTAAATGCTCGTTGAATGAATGAATGAATGAATGAGTCTGCTTATGCCTCTTTATGAGTGTGGGTACCTGTGATAATGTGCTGTTTTCTAAAAGTAAGTAGGCAGTATTAGAACAGATGTTTCTAAGCCACCACTGTGGCTCTGCTCTCCTCTCTATAGCTTGTAAATAATGAAATCACATGTGTGTTTCAAAATGTCAGCCTCTGTTGCTGGCTGTGTTGTTGCCTTGGCAACATAGACTATGACATTATAAGCTATGGTCTCTGCCATGGCAGCTATTTGAGAGTGACACTGCAGTGCTTCACAATGAGATATTATCATTATGGATCCCTAAACGACCCCTCATCTGAACCTTAATGTTCATGTGCCCCCGAGGATAAGGTTTTCCTTATGTCAATTCCTTAGGTCCTAATTTCTATTTAGGACCTAAAAATATTCAAGTTGCTAAATAATTTTTTATTCTCCTCTTTCATTTGCTTAATTATGCTCGCAGTTCAGAAAACATTCTCAAGAGCACTGATGATCAGATTTGGGGACTTTACAGGCTAAAAAAATTGAATGTTAGAGAATATATGTTTTTCTGCTTTATTGCTAACTAAGGACAAAAATTTTTAAATAATCATCCAGTTTCCTAGTTTTAGTAAAGAATGGACATTTTGTCCTCCAAAAGTAGGAAGGACAATTTTAAAATAGGAGACATTCTTTAATTTGAAGAGTTCTATAAAATATCAATCACATTGTCTTTATTCATTCTGTTAGACTATTGAACATTACATAAACTGTTCCACAAACACATATGTATTTGAAAACCTTTTCTCAAAGGTACAGTAGAAAAATGAAAGTGAACATAAATATGTGACACTCTTATTCTAGTCAAGGCCAGTGGTCTTTACAGCCCCAAATTCTATCCTATCAGGGGCACCAAGGAACATGAAGCAAGGCTTAGCTTGTCATGCCAGTCTCCTGTGCATGTACTGAACTTCACAATCACATTTTTCACCCTCTTCCAGCTGCCAGCACAGTTCTACACACTTCCTCCCAGCATTCAACCTTACTTCCTCTATCCTGAGAAAACTGAGGCCATAAGTCTCCTGGTTCCACGTATCTGTTGTTGCTGTTGTCCAGTCGCTCAGTCACGTCCAACTCTTTGGAACCGGATGGACTGCAGTATGCCACTCTCCTCTGTCCACCATGGGATTTCCCAGGCAAGAACACGAGGGTAGCCATTTCCTTCTCTAGGGGATCTTCCCAGACCAGGGCTCTAACCCATGTCTCCTGCATCGGCAGGTGAATTCTTTACCACTAAGCCACCAGGGAAGCCCTGATTCCTTATACACAAACTATCTAAATCCCTACCCATCTTCTGCAGGAGCTTAGGTCTCTTATTATTGTTGTTTGAATTTTCAGAATCTGCCTCTTCCTTGACACCTTCACTTTAACCTTCATCTTCTCCTTACAAATGGCAACCCACTCCAGTATCCTTGCCTGGAGAATCTCATGGACAGAGGAGCCTGGTGAGCCACAGTCCACGGGGTCGCAAAGAGTCGGACACGACTGAGCGACTTAGCTAGCTAGCTAGCATCTCCTTACTCACTTCTCCCTAGTAAAGTACCAAATCTGGTTTGCTTTGATCCACATTAATTATGCATGTAATTGTTGTGTTCCCAAAAAAGGCAGTTGACTTCATTGTATTTCTCACTGTAGGTCTCATGGACATTTAAGAAGACCTGAGACTCCTCTCATTCTTACTCTCAAAGTGTTAACAAATCAGATCAATGAAGCCTACACTGTGATCACCATCTTGATGCCTGGTCTTTGTGCCTGTCCATACAGTGATGGCCTGAATCTTGGAGAGTCACAGATAAATGACAGGTTTAGGACATCAGCCTCAATCAAACTCCTAACAGTTTACACCCCTCAATGCCACTTCCTTGTAAATCCACCCTCTGCAATCTGGTTTCACCACCCACAAGACACCCCAACCACTCTGGCAGAATTCACCAGTGTCTTTCTAATTGTCAAATTCAATAACATGTGTCAATCTTGTAATATATTTCACACTTGAAAATCTTAAATTTTTAGAAGTAAAATGTAATGGTTTTTACATCTCGAAACATTTTAGCTCTGATTTTATTATTCTTTGTTCTGGTACTTCTGACAATTTTCTGTTTGAAATCCTTTACTGAGTCTTTTCTTCCTTAGAAAACACTTTCTTAGGTTTGCTTTTACTTCTCTAAACCAGTTCCTCTCAGATTCCTTCACCAAGTCCTTTAAGTGTTTACACTCTTTTAGGTTCTGATCTTGACCCTTTTCTAATTCTGTTACTCTACCATTCTATCATTCTACCATTACTTTTACCACTGTTTGAAGGTCAACCTTTAAATCTACATATCCACTTAAGTCTGTTCCTTGACTACCAGTTCCATATTTCTTTCTGCTTGCTCAGGCTCTCCACCTAGATAAATAATAAGCATCCCAAACTCTGCATATTCAAAATTAAATCAGTCTACCATGACAGCATGAGGAGCTCTTTGAATCTGTTCCACAATGAAACTGGGAAAAAGTAAATTTTAAATACAACCATATAAAGCCTCTTGACTCCTAGGTATATACCCCAAAGAAATAAAAACATATATCTACACAGAAACTTGTTGTTGTTGTTGTTGTTGTTCAGTCACTAAGTTGTGTCTGACTGTTTGCAACCCCATTGACTGCAACACACCGAGCTCCCCTGTCCTTCACTATCTCCTGGAGTTTGCTAAAATTCATGTCAGTTGACTCAGTGATGCCATCTAACCATCTCATCCTCTCCTGCCCCCTTCTCCTTTTGCCTTCAATCTTTCCCAGCATCAGGGTCTTTTCCAATGAGTAGGCTCTTTGCATCAGGTGGCCAAAGTATTGGAGCTTCAGATTCAGCATCAGCCCTTCCAATGAATATTTGAGGTTGATTTCCTTTGTTATTGACTGGTTTGATATCCTTGCAGTCCAAGGAACTCTCAAGAGTCTTCTCCAGCACCATAATTTAAAAGCATTAGTTCTTTGGCACTCAGCCTTCTTTATAGACCAACACTCACATCAGTATACGACAACTCGAAAAACCATAGCTTTGACTAGATGGACTTTGTCAGTAAAATGATGTCTCTGGTTTTTAATATGCTGCCTAGGTTAGTCATAGCTTTCCTTTCAAGGAGCAAGCATCTTTTAATTTCATGGCTACAGTCACCATCATAGTGATTTTGGAGCCAAAGAAAATAAAATCTGTTACTTCTTCCACTTTTTCCCTTTCTACTTGTTATGAAGTGATGGGACTGGTGGCTAACTCTCTTCTTTCAGCCTCATCAAGAGGCTCTTTACATGTACACAAATGTTTATAGCCATTTATGTTTTTATTCATAATAGTCAAAGGTGGAAACCAACCAAATTTTTACCAAGGAACAAATGGATAACCAAATGTGGTACATCCATATAATGGACTATTATTTGGCCATAAAAAAGAATGAACTACTGATACATGCTACAATGTGGGTAAACCTTGATAACAGTATATTAAGTGAAAGAAGCTACTCACAAAAGACCACGCAGTATGTGGTTCTATTCATAAGAAAGTCTAGATCTATTGAGATAGAAAGATTAGCTGTAGGTTCTTTTTTTTGATAAAATATTCTAAAATTGACTGTGTTAATGTTTGCACGTATCTCTGAAAATATTAAAAACCACAGATTTTACACTTAAAATATAGGAATTGTATGGTAGGTGAATTATATATCAATAAATCTGTTTTTAAAAATGAATCAATCATTTCCACTGAGGTCTGCTTGTTCTTTTTTCTTTAAGACTGTCTCTAAAGGCACTGAGTATCCTGGAATTTATTCCAGACTCCTCCCAGTTATCCTCCCAGTATCCAGTTCTTCACCAAGTCTTATCTAGTCTATTTTCTAAAATCTCTCTGACTTGTCTTGTTCACCCCATCCCACCATCATGCCCTCTATTCAGGATCTCATAAGTATAATTTCTCTTAATATGCATCCCCATCCTAAGAGTTATGTGTGAAGGGAATAGTATTAGAATTGGTGGAGATGGTGGCAGGGGGGGTTAATTGATGGATATACTTACCTATTCCAGTAGCTTCTTTCATTTTATTTAGTTGCTTTGCTTGAAATGTTTTAAACAATGATTAAAAATGTCCGTGTTCTACTCTCATCTCTACATCTTTTGTTTTTTGCTTCTTTTTTTTTACTTTACAATACTGTATTGGTTTTGCCATACACTGACATTTTTTGACATATCTTTCTTTTTTGTATTCATGTTGCTTTTTTTCATATTGATGCATTTTAAGCCAAATGGAAGAACAACAGAGATTGTCTAACAGAACTTAACATTTTTTATATTGGACCAAAGAATTTTCTTTCCTCCCTGTCATTAATCACTCCCAAGTTACCAAAATTCTTGTTTATTTTGCTTCTTTAGTAGTGCGAGAATTAGGAAAATATATTTCTCTACACATATATATGAATAATTATTAACATGGAGTATGACATATAATTTCAATTACTTGTGAAAATTACAAATTATAGGACAGAGAAAATTCTGGGAATAAATAAAGTAATTTGGGGGCCTTGGCTCATAATTAATTTCAGTAAAGGGTATTATTGTGAAGAATTTTACTAATATAGGGTAATATTGCCTACAGAGAAGGAATTGTGTTTGATAATCAGATCTAATGGCAATGATTAGTGTATTACACTGTTAGAAAACAGCTATTTTGTAATGAAAATTATTATTGTCCACTTTTTGGAAGGAAAAATGTACAATATTGAGATTGAAAAAGATAATTTTTCAAAACTTATGGTAGCTCCATGAAGTTCTAACACCTACTCACTTAGTGTTTTTAGAAACAATACTAGATTGAATTTACCATTTTGAGGAATGGAGGCTTCCATTTTGCAAATATAGGAAGTATATATTTTTTTCCTATTACCCAAGGATGACTTGCCATAAGAGAGACAGCTCATTCAAAATTGGCGGGAATGTTCTTGTCTGCAGATATGTGCACTCTTACTGTAGGTGAGCCATGTGGGTAGCCAGTGTAAAATCAAAGTTTTGCCTGGCCAAAATAGAAACAGAACAAAGGGATTTAGGTGATCTTTAAGAGTCTCTCAGAGCTAAGGTAACATGAAGCACTCCTTCCCACTGTAGGGACAACTTGTCAAGGAGATAGAGTGCTTCAGTTCACAATTAAGACCCTTTGCCTGCATGGAGACTGGTTTTTGTTTCTTCTTTTCAAGACCCTCAGCTTCTTAGTATAGCAATGTATAGCATCTACTTATACATAAAACCACATGCACTTGAAGTTATGTTGCTTCAATCTGAAAATAACAACTGATTGTGATTAGTCTAGCATTGTGCTTCCTGTATCTGAATAGGTTGCAGTTCCCTTTGGCTACAAAGGCTGACAGGCAGATCTGGTGCCAAGAGACTTTAGTATCACCTGTTTCCTCAGCTCCCACCATTGTCAGGTCGCTTAGATTGTGCACGTGCTTTACTAGTTAAGCTTGCAGAGGACATAGTGTTTTTCTCTCAGTTCTGAAGATATTTCATTTTAGGACCACCAATATTTATTTGTTGTTTCTCTCTCTTCATGCAAGAAAATGCACTCTACTGTCTATTCCAATAAGTAACAGGCATAATTGGACTGTACTCTTACCAAGACTTACACACATTATCCACTTTTCATAAAATAGAGAAAAGTCACTTATTTAAGTAACTATATTTCTGTATTTTCAAAGAAGATTTATCTCCAATTTTTTTAGAAAAAAACATTTTGATAAGGGCTTACCCAGGCATCTAATACCTGTGTATGATTTTTAATCAAATGTTCATCTTTATCTGTAATAGAACGTTCTCAGTCTAACAAAGCTATGCCACTAGTTGTCAGAAAAGATCCGTCAATTATGCCCAGGATGAATACTTCATGCATTGAAGGACAATCCAAACACTGCCTGCTTGAGATGGGGACTATTCCAAGAGAAAATACTCTCTAGTCCCTGCCCCTCAAAAAATTTTTAAGCTAATATTGCAGGAGACAAGAAAGCTAGGGCGAAAAAAAAGAAAAAAATCAATGTTTTTCCAAGATGTGACTGAATATAACAAAAGGCAACAAATGAACAAAATTGAAAGCATAAAATAGATTCAACCCAGTTAGAACTGATTTATCTTCAAAACAGAATCAGCAGCTGGAAGATAGATGTACCACTTTTATTGTATTCCTCTGGCATTAGGCAAGCCTACACAACCCAGGATGCCAATTTGCCAAAATGAATGGAAAGAGTTTGCTCTTTTGTAGTGAAAGATCTGTATTATCAGTTTTGTGAGAAAAGAAGGAGTATAAACTGATCCACTGTGTGTGTGTGTGTGTGTGTGTGTGTGTGTGTGCACGCGCGCATTACAGCAGGATATTGGACCCAGATCTCCATGTGGATCTGTGGTCCTAGCATATGCCTTGAGACCTCTGCTGCTCTTTTAGTCTAACACCTAGACCACAGCTTCCCAAACTGAGTGTCCCATGGAACACTATTACACAGAAAATTAAAGAAAAAAAAACATTAAAAATAATGTTCAGTGCTCAAATAAACTTGAGAAACTATTGAACAAAGGTAAGGAGACTTCCTTAAGATTTTCCAAAAGCATTAAGATGCTGCTATATATTATAAGTATTAAAAACTGATTATGTTATGCTTTTCTAGACACTCTTAACTATGAAATTCCTATTAATATCCATATAAAATAGATATTTTGGGAACTCTGACTTAGAGTAAATTCTGGACTCTTAGGGCCCTTTACCCAAATCTCCCCTTTATCTAAGCCTTTGAGATTGTGCCACTCAGGAGGCAAGAGGCATAGCATAACCATACTCAGCTGCCCACCCCTACCCCGAGGCTTTCCAAGACTACAAGGAAGAGCCAGTCCCTGACCTATCTTACAGTATGACACATAGTAGGAAACCCTTCATAAATGGAGCCAAAGACTATGACTCTCAAGTGAGAAAAGGGCTCCTCATATTGAATTTCTACCTCCAAGTGTCATGGTGTTGACCTTGACCCATTACTTTCCCCCACCCCAATCTTCCATTTCTCTACTGGAAGAGAGAAGTGGGACAGAGAGTCTGTCACATCCCATATGGTCCCTGGTGGCTCAGATGGAAAAGAACCTGCCTGGAATGCAGGAGACCTGGGTTCAATCCCTGTGTCGGGAAGATCCACTGGAGAAGGGAATGGCTACCCACTCCTGTATTCTCATCTGGAGAATCCTATGGAGAGAGAAGAATCCCATGGACAGAGGAGCCTGGCTACAGTCCATGGGGTCACAAAGAGCTGGACATGACTGAACGACTAAGCACGCACGCATGCGCACATATGATCCTAAGACCATTCCTGCCAATGTATTCATTCATAGTTACAGGGTTACAGCTCTCTGGATGGTCTAGTCAAACCATAGCACAAGGTAAACGTGGAAATTTATGGAGAGTTTTTAATGGTATTTTAATATTTATAGGGGCCCAAAACTAAGGCATGGAGAACTCTGTGAAATGAGTATGGTCTAGCTGAAACATAGACAAATGTCACACTGGTATCAGGAATCATCTGATGCCTCACTTACAAAGAGTGCCCGCTGGCATGCAGTGTTCAAACTTTCTGTAGATTGGCAGAAAAAATAATTATTGTGACTCTGCTGTGCAAGATGTGCATAGAAGCTAGAGTCCTGGTCACATAGGTCTTCAATTTCAATAAAATCTCCTAAGGAGATAAAAGAGGGCAGCAACTGAACACTAAATTTTATTCTTTATTCAGCTTGGTGGGTCACAAGAAATGCTTCTTTCTGGATAATTTTTTTTTTAAATAATAAGATCTATAGTGTGAAGCAAACTTGAAGAGTAAGAAGCACACCCATTATGGAATCAAACGGATCAAATATTGGGTACTAGTTCTGCTACTTCCTAACTAATTACCCTGAATAGGTTTATTAATCTTTCTCAACTTCAGTTTGCTCTTCTATGACATTAGGATAAAAATAATTAACTCAAGTGATTAATCTTATAATGTTCCTGGCTAAAGATATCCTATAAATTAGGTGTCTCCTAGGCTAAAATGAAAACAAATTAAATAAGCAAACACCAAAAGCAGAATAGCATAAAAAGAGCTATCAATCTTGTGTCTATGATGGTTGTTACTGGATAATAAAATCCTTTTACATAATCTGACCACAGGTCATATCATAACTTCTGTTTGACAAAGAACAGCATTTTTATGATTTGAAATGAGTCATGTCTCTTACAGTCAGATCTAGCCTTGACAAGAGTGAAACTAATCTCTCCAACTGGTAGACAAAAGCCGCACTCAGCCTACCTTCAGGGAGTTTTTGCAAGACAAAGAATTCACCATCTGGGAAATAAAGTTTGGATTTATTTAGGTTGGATTTTAAAGCTAGTCTTGAAAACCAAGTCCTGTACTGACTGTCAAATAAGAAACTGATGTAGAATTGGATTGAAATGATAGAACTGAACATCCAATAGTAGTTTAAATGCCTATGTTAATTGTTCTTTGAATACCTTCACTTACAATTTTAGGTCGGAAGTCTCCTTAAGCTTGTTCTGGCTTAGACAGTATGGCCAGAGGTCATTAATCTGGCATACGCCACACTTAGCTTTCATGAAACGCAATGCTGGAGACCTACATGTTACATGAAACACAACCAGGCTTTTCCAAAATAGATGTGTTTCCCTGGGAACACTTAAAGAGAACTGGATGCACATTGGGGGTATCCTATATCAAATAAGTGTTTGTTAGAAACCATATTTGTTGCAAAGTATAACATTAGAGTATGTGTCAGGGTACTTCGGTGTATCAGTCAGTTTGGGTAGAGAAATAAGTATCACTTATTTATAGTGTACTTATAGATACACTATAGATACACTTATAGATACACTATAAGTATCACTGGAATAAGAAAATTAAAATAAGAATTAGGTTTACACAAATGTGGTAAACTAGAGGACTGGGAAACAGTCACTGATGACTTCAGTTTTAAACACTAGAGAGGGTGGAGAAGCTGGAGCTCACACAGGAGTCTGAGAAACCATTGCTTGTGGTCCCCATGACCCAGAAGAGGCAGCCACGGAGATATTTGTAGAAAGCTACCATGCCTCATCAACGTGCTTTTTGAGAATATGTCTCCCCTTTACTTTTGCCTTCCAAATCTGTTTCCCTCACTAGCAACCTCTAAGCTAGAATCATTGGATGGCATCACCGACTCGATGGATGTGAGTTTGAGAAAGCTCTAGGAGTTAGTAAAGGACAGGGAAGCCTGGCATGCTGCAGTCCATGGGGTTGCAAAGAGTCAGACACAACTGAGTGACTGAACTGAACTGAAGCTAGAACCACACAGGGAAAGGGCTTGCAGAGATGTAGTTCCCAGCCTTGGAAAGAGTAAGGAAGGTGCTGAGTTGATAAGAGACAATCCAGCTCACCTGGTTACATTTTGTGCTGAGATGTCAGGAAAAAAAAAAAAGAAGAAGAAGAAATCAAGCATTTATTGAGTAAGTTTCATGTCATGGGCATTAGGCGGTTTACAGCTGTTATCTCATTTAATCTCAGAACATAGATTGTTGCTTTGGTAACTTCATATTTTGTTACTGTTGATGTTTTATTTTCACTAATAAGCAAAATTATAATGAAATTGGTATAGTTCTCTCTCAATACTTCAATATTTTATTTATACACATGTTAACTTTTTAAAGTGACTACATTTTTCAATAATTTGTTAAGAATATCAATATTTGTGCAAATACTAGCATATAATTAATAGTATTTTGGGTGAAGAAGAAATATAGGGGCTATATAATCAGTCATAGCGTAGACTTTATAGAGATAAAATGGTATATGAGGCAACTTCATTATAAAGGTGAAATAAATGTCTCCTGTGTCATTTAATTCATCGATGATGAAGTAGATGGAACCTTGGTTTGGGTCTGAACACAGCACTGTTTCTACCATAACATATCTCATGAAGGGGATGAAAAATTTGACATTGCTTTGAGCAAAACACAAAATTTTAAATACTAATAAAAGACCTCAATATGTATTTTGTGGCCTACCTACATCAGAATAACTAGGAGAATTTACAGCTTAAATTAATTTGGGTGATTCTTGTTTTGCTCTATAACTTGAGAATCAGTGACTTAGATATTTCCTCAGTCATCAATATAGAATCAGTTAGGAGAAAAAGGCAATTGTACTGCAACTATTATAGCAGGATATATTAAAATAAAGAATTAGGAAAAAGTTCTGTAAAATATAAACATTAGAGGCAATTCAAATCCTTATTCTCAGTATTGTTGCTTTATATAATTTCCTTCCTGGAATTAAAAAAAAATGTTCTGATTATTTCCAAATAAAAAGGAATCTCAAATAAAAAAAAATAAATGTTTACTTCTTTCCAGGAAAAATCAGTACAGTTATCTAAGGGCATAACAGTTTCAAATGTGTTTACGGTTGTCTGTGATGTGATTATTTTCATGGCCAATTAATTGTTACATGTTTAGACATCAGCTATATACTTCAGTTAAGTGGCAATGCACTTGAATCCATTTTGGTTTCCTACCCAGTGACCCAGTACACTGAGGCCTCCAGTGACTGGCAGATAGTACAGTCCTTCACAGTACTTGCAGTGATCATTCAAGAACTCAGTACATCTTGTTCTTCTGATTCTAATTACTAAACAGAATATGATGACCTTAATTAGAGAGACATCTCATGTTGATGGTGAGATCTTTGCCAGATTGACGCTTTTGTTCTAAATGCATGCAAGAACACAGAGAAAATTTTATTAGGAGAATAACCATAAAACCTCAAACGTATTCTGTAGAAGATATTATGTAAGGATATCCTTACATATGTAAGGAGGAAATTACTAATCATACAGTTCTCTGTGGAGCTAAGCAATTGTGCTGCTGATTTTCTTGTTTGGTAACCATGACATTTTGAAAAACAAGTTTAGTCCCAGGATGTCTGCACAAAGTGAAAATACAAAATATTTAGTTACAATAACCTGAGGAGAATATCATTTGCTTTTTGGCCAGTTACCTGAACTTTATAATTGAGAGACCCAGGTTTGATCCGTGGGTTGGGAAGATCCCCTGGAGAAGGAAATGGCCACCCACTCCAGTATTCTTGTCTGGAGAATTCCATGGACAGAGGAACTTGGCAGGATATAGTCCATGGGGTCACAAAGAGTCACACACGACTATGCTACTAACACACACACACACACACACACACACACAATTGAGAAATATAATGAAAATTCCTTATTTCAAGGCTTCATGAAGAAAATATAAGCTAAAAGAAAATTCTTACAGTTACAGAAATTTCAAATTGGAAAATAATGATTCATCAAAGATGTTAATATTCCTAACTCCAGAAGCCCCATCTCTGACTCATCTGTCCCCAGTTGCCTGGAATAGGTTTCCAGCACCTAGGAACCATCAAAAACCAGAACTAGGTTGTAGGGAAAGTCCTCTTAGTGGTGATTTGCTTTACATTCATCGTCATTGTGTTCCCTCAGTTCCCATAGAATCTACATTTTTAATCATTTAATCTGAGTTTCAGATTATGTACTCCTACACCTTTTTGTCTCTTGGTTTTCTATACCCATGTCACTCGCTTTTTGATATTCTTCATTTTTCTTGCCACTCTTGACACATGCTTCAGACTCAGACAACTGACAGTCTGTTCTACCTGGAGTCCCTCGTGGTTTCTCTAAACCTCTCGATTGCCTTACCTATTACAGTCATGTGGACATTTACACCTATCCTAATAGACTTTGGACTACTAATTCCTTGACTGAAGGATCAACTATTGTGAGAAGATTAGCTAACCAGCTTTAAGACCTCTATTTTTGCTTGTCTCATGTGGGAATTCTCCTTTCTCTTAAGGTAGCTTTGAGAATTCAGTGAGATGACATGTGAAAAGCACCCAGCGTCTATACATGTATGGTACCTCTTGCTTAGCAAAATACTTAAGCACTGAAGCTATTTTTTCCTCTTTTTTTTTTTTACTCCTATAGTGCTTTGAAAAACTTATGTAAATTTTGGAAAATTTTCTGTTTCATATAATATTTTATCAGCTCTTCCTAAAATGAATCCAGCATTAAATGACAAATTTAAATCTCCAGGGTAAGAATTCTATGCTTTCTTCATTTGAAAGCCTCATTGCCTATCACCAGGTTGGGTATGATTGTAGCTGTACAATTAATAATTACTGAAGTGAATTAAAGTGAAAGGGGAGTTGGAAGGGTTCCAATGGCAGTTGCCAGGGTGTCTATTCCATGTTATTCCTGATAGAATGTCGTCCATGAATTAATGATTCAGAACACCAGGTGGTCAGCCACAAGCTTCCTAAAAAGGGAAAGGAGTGGGAGGAGAAAAGGATTTTAGCATGAAAGCTTTAAGTTTCACCACAGAGAATTAAAAATCCTCCTCTCTCCCTTCCCAAAAGAGGCAGCTGGTGTCACAGCTTCATTCCAACTGTTAGGGAGGTTGGCAGCAATGCTCTGGGTTGGGAGGTGGCTTGTTACCGGATTCCATCTCAGTCCCACATTGCTTCCAGGTTCTGATGATCTCAAAGATTCACTTACACTCATATTGACCTTGATATGACCTTGATACTTTTTTTTTGAGTCCTAAGGGTCATATAAGAGCAGAGAGACCAAATTGGTTTAAGAACCTTGTAAAACTTTATTGAACTCACGTTTGCCTTGATAATAAGAACAAAGCCATGGCTCCCTCAAGTCTAACTCCAAAGAATACATGCTTTGAGCAAAGCTTATTTAAACATGCGTGTGTGTGCACACACACTCACACACAAACACACATACACTTTTCTCATTGAAAAAGTGAATACTATTTTTATGTATAAGCATCACCTCTCATCATCACAGCAACCCATGGTCCAAGAAGATGAACTTAAAGAGACTGCCAGGGAAACTGTTATATCCAATTTAACTTTGCAGATATTATTTTAGCTTTTGGAGAGCTATTGGTATCTTATGATGTATAGCATCTGTCCATAAACCTGAACATATTTTCACATAGATTATACTCAACTTCACATATCAGTTTATATCCTCTTCTATATCTAGCAGAAATAGATCAGACAAACAAAATGATCCACAAATCCTATCCATTAACCTCATATAAGGAGAAAATAAAATGGGATCCTGTTACAGGAGAATGTACAATTATCTCAAGTTGGTCCTATTTAATAATTGAGAACTTACAGGATGGAGAAAAAATATGCTGACATATATTTGAATCCAAACCCCTATCACCTAAGTGGAAGGTCCAAAGGGCCTTTATGGATCTAAAATCGAAATAGTACCTGCATCCTTGTAGCTGCTCCTTGTCTACTGGGAAAGAGACACTAATTATGTCATTGAAAAGAAATAAAATCATTAAATATTTTCATAATTCTGTGAAGGAATAAAATTGATGTTCTGACATAATGATGATGGAAGACATTTCAAGTAGGATGGTCAGGAATACCCTCTCTGAGAAGATGACATTAAGTTGAGACCTGAAGTTTTCAGTCATGAGAAAGGCAGTGTGACATGGAAGAGAAAATTGACCCCGGGGTTGAAATACAGAGTGAAGTCGATTTTACTGCCTAAACATTTCTGAAGTCTGTGCTTTGCGCTCCATCCTCACAAACCTGACTTCCTTTCTAGACCACGGTTATCTTTTGCCTAAATTATGCAAACATCTCTAAAATGGCATCTCTGCTTCTGGATTTCTCCTCATCTCATCCATCCTCCACATTGTAGCCAAAATTATTCTTTTGGAACAGATTGGATCATGTCACTCCCCTGCTCAAAACTTCAAGAGCATGCCTTCGTTCTTGGAACTAAAGCCAAATTCCACTCTGGGTTTCTAAGGCTCTGCAGGACTTTGCGCCAGTATTTTTCACTCACCTAGCCCTTTTCCACTAACTGCCTCCTGTTCTAGACTTCCACCATATTGAATATCCTGTAGTTATTCACACATACTCTTCACTTTCACCTTGTAGTCTTTGTCAAGGCTGTATCTTCTGCCTGAAACAGTCCTCCATCCATCCTGCCCCTCTTTTATTTGATTAAATCATATACTTCCTTCAGGTCTCACCTATGACATGACTTCCCTGGGGGAGCCTTCCTTGAATCTTCCAAGTTTGGTAGGTACTCTGTGTGTGTGTGTGTGTGTGTGTGTGTGTGTGTGTGTGTGTGTGTGTGTGTGTGTGTGCACGAGCTAAGTCGCTTCAGTCATGCTTGATTCTTTGCAAGCCTGTGGACCATAGCCCACCAGGTTCCTCTGTCCTCGGGATTCTCCAGGCAACAGTTCTGAGTGGGTTGCCATTTTCTTCTCCGGGGGAATCTTCCTAACCCGGGGATCAAATCTGCATCTCTTATTTCTCTTGCATTGACAGGCGAGTTCTTTACCACTAGCGCCACCTGGGAATGGGTGCTATTCTTAGGTAATCTTATAGCACTCTTCTTCCCCCTCTTACTCACTACTCTGTATTATAATTTCTTGTTCACTCTCCAGATCTCTAGACTGTAAATTCCACAAGCAGGGACTTTGCTTTCTTTGCTCTATCTTGAAGATTTAGAACAGGTTGTATCATATAATGAGTGCTTAATGAAGACATATTGAATCAATAAATACATGAATGAATACATGCTTAAATGAATCAATAAATAAACCAAAACTATTTATGAGTGGGTGATGAAAAATGTGGATGGTTTTTGCTTCGTTTTGAAATTCTTCATATTCTAAATTTACTACAGAGAACTTGTATTACTATTCCACTAGGGAAAGAATATTGGTTTTTAGATGGCTCATCAAGTGCTGTGAAGATGTCTAAGACTTCTCAGATTATCCTGGGACTTTAGGCTGATCTGAGTCTAGGAGCAGGCACCAAATTCAAGCACCAGAGAATGTGCAGTATCTGGTGTGTGTTTTCAGTGCTGAAACAGCTTAGACTAAGATGGGAGAGTCCAAGGGGAAGGTCGCCTTTAGGGAAAAACTTAACCCAAAGCCAGGACAGGCCATCCAACTGAGTCAACCAGACAGACTTCTAGAAATCCATAGACAGAAACCTGATATGAATGGGGTAAAGTGGGACAAGAAACCTGGAAAACATTTCTGAAGCAAAGAAAATATCACAGCAATTCTCTTTCTATGGGGAATATACATCTTCAGTGTGAGTAGAGAGAAAATTTTTAATGCTATTGACAGCAGGAGGATCCTTTTATGGCTCAAACACCACTAGAATGGTTGTCAGGAAATCAGTATTTTAAGCTACCTGCTTTTTTGTGACCCAAAGAGAAACTTTTCACCTGGCTCTTTGGTTTCCTCCCTTGTAAAGCTAAAGGATTAGGTTAGTTGATCTATTCAGGTTTTGGGGTGGTTTTTTTTTTTTTTCCTCTTTTTCAGTTATAACATTCTGTGTTCTCTCATTCTGGGCTGAATTCCCAAGACGTTCAACAAAATAAATTTGTTTGGAAGAGATAGAGGAGGGAAGTGATTCACCTGTATTTATTCTAAAGCACAGGGTGAATTTTCTGTCAGATAACACCTTGACACATGCTGGATAGTTTCTGAATAAACCTGCTCTATGTGTGATGAAACATAGCAAATTGAAATTGACTCTAGTTTAATCTAAAAGCCAAAGGCATCTGACACATTCCCACCCATAGGAAATATTAGAAGGATTTCATTTAGTGCTAATGCTTGGTGATAGAAATACTTGAAAGTCAAACACAAGTCATTTATTTTATGACTCATTTCCAACAACTTGGAGAAAAAAAACTTGTTTAGAAACTGTGTCAGTGCTATGAAAAGAGGCAAAGTAATGTAGAAGAATAGTGAAATTCTCTCTATAGAGCATTAGAGAAAACCACATCTGAAAGTATATTCTGAATATATTCTACATTAGCTCTTTACTTCCAAACTCCATTTGTCCCTGAAACAAGCCCATTATGAGGTTTCCCTAGCTCCATCTTGGTTGGAGACAGGAGAGGTTAGATCTTTAATTCCATGTTAAGATTGTCTTGGTCTGATGCTGATGACCTGGAGACACCTGCTGAAGCATCTGGCATTTTAAAATCTGCTTTAACTTGAGTTGACAATATTCAGGTCCCCCTCCCTGGAATTCCCTGACTGATATCCCTACCCTGGGATTCTTTCTTGACTGCAATTTTCAGGAACACAAAGAAAAATCATGCACAGATTACATTCAGGGCTGGTGGGAGTTCTCCCTATAGGGTATCCAGGGCATGCAAGACTGAGAGCTACAGCCGCCATCATGAGCACCAGAACATAACCAGGCATTGTCCAAAACAGCTGCTCTTTTTCCTCCTCTTATTTCTTTTTTCTATAAACTTGAACAAAAAGAGATGATATAATTATGCTAGGTTGTTGCCACCTAACTTGAGTCTCAGAGAGGCACCTGATCTCTTTTGTGTTTGGTCAGGAAGATACTTTTCAGATAATGTACCAAAATCTGGCCTGAGAGGCAAGACTGGTTTCAACTGACCTATAGGCCCAATCATAGCATGTGGGCCGAAATAGAATTTTAGGATCTCTTACTTCAAAATGGAGCAATGTAAATAAGCAGATACTTTGGGGTTGATTAGCTTTCTGACTGATTAGACTGCAGATGAATAGGACGTTCATAAATAAAAGTACCACGAAGCTGCTAAGGATCTCTACACAGTCCCCCATCCGCTGCAGGAGCCACTTGTAGCAGATGTAGACCCTCAGGGAATGTGAAAGTCTTGCATGCTGACTCCACTCTGATATATTTAGAAAGACTCTGTAAGATCAGGTCAATTATCTCTGTTCTGCAAAGAAGTCTCACTGAGGATAAGCAACTGTGAAATTATGCCCATATGTTTTAAAAAATGCTTTACTCTGTAGGAAATTATAGGAAATCGATATAATCTCATTTAAATCTAAACTATAAGAAAAAATATATACATTTCACTCTTTGCCACTGAAATATGGAAGCCTTTTAACTAGAGGCATATCCAAGTCTTCCTAAATTCACTATCTTAAAAAGTGAAGTGTCAGCTCCACAAAGTTGAGCCAGGCCTCCCACTAAAACCACTCATTCCCATGGTAAACCTATCATGTGAGTTAAGGTGGAAGTGCTGGAGACCCAGAGAGAAAAGATGTCAATAATATGTATATCATTTCTATGTTTTGTGATTATTTGTATATTTAATTTTTTGTTTTGTATTGTATTTCCTACATTTATCAAGGTTTGCATTTCTTCCATTTGCCTTAACAACATTTGGGAAGTTACCCGTATTATTTCTATTATTTTAGTGATGATCCTTAAGACTTCCCTGGTGGCTCAGATGGTAAAGCGTCTGCCTACATTGCGGGAGGCCCGGGTTCAATCCCTGGGTCAGGAAGATTTCCTGGAGAAGGAAATGGCAACCCACTCCAGTATCCTTGCCTGGAAAATCCCATGGACAGAGAAGCCTGCTGGGCTACAAGTCCAAGGGGTCGCAAAGAGTTGAACACGACTGAGTGACTTCAGCTCACTTCACTTCACTTCAGTGATGATCCTTAGAATTCTTACACATAAACTTCACCTAACCATGTCTGAATTTTAGCTACAATTCTACCTTCCTCCTTTAAAGGGAGCTTAAAATGCTGTAAATATGTAAATATGATCACCCCTCTCTGTCTTAAAAACTATTATTATTTTGTTTTTAAATTTCTAAATATTACTTATTTTTTATGCTATTTGAATTTACTCATGTCTTTCTCAATTACTTTACTTATAATTGCTTTTCACATCCAACTTCTTCATTCTTGGCTTATTATTTCTTCCTGAAATGTATCTTGTTTAGTATCTCTTTCACTAAGTGCATGCTAGTAGTAAAATCTTTCATAGTGTATCTGAAAATATCTTTAGTTTACACTCATTCTTGAGTAACAGTTCAAGATCCCATAGAGTTCTATAGTAATCACTATTTTGGTTCCACAGTTTAAAAATATTCCATTATCTTCACACCTCTGTGTTGCGTTAAGTCTGTTAGGAGGTCTAATTATCATTTTTTATTCATATTGTTTTCTTCTATTTCCTTTGATTTTATCCTCTCTGTCTATACCATAATGTGTCTACATATATACACAGCTTTGTTTTTATATCTAGAGAGACAGGAAGTCTGTCGGAATAAAATGTAATATTGGGGATTAATTTCCTTTAATTCACATCAATGTGCCTTCTCAATGTTTTCACTAGGTCTACCTTTAACCACTCCTACTCATTTCTTATACAGTGCAGGGTCTATACTCTAGCTATGGTGATAATTTAAAATACAAAATCTGATTATATCATTTTCCTGCTTAAAATTATTAAAAACTTTCCTACATTCCTAGAATAAAGACCAAAATCCTAAACAAGATCTAAAAGGCCCTCCCTGAGAAACACAAGCTGGAATCAAGATTGGCAGGAGAAATATCAATAACCTCAGATATGCAGATGACATATCTGATGACATATCTTTCACCCTTATGGCAGAAAGCGAAGAGGAGCTAAAAAGCCTCTTGATGAAAGTGAAAGAGGAGAGTGAAAAAGTTGGCTTAAAGCTCAACATTCAGAAAATGAAGATCATGGCATCCGGTCCCATCACTTCATGGGAAATAGATGGGGAAACAGTGGAAACAGTGTCAGACTTTATTTTTTTGGGCTCCAAAATCACTGCAGATGGTGACTGTAGCCATGAAATTAAAAGGCACTTACTCCTTGGAAGAAAAGTTATGACCAACCTAGATAGCATATTCAAAAGCAGAGACATTACTTTGCCGACTAAGGTCCGACTAGTCAAGGCTATGGTTTTTCCAGTGGTCATGTATGAATGTGAGAGTTGGACTGTGAAGAAGGCTGAGCACCGAAGAATTGATGCTTTTGAACTGTGGTGTTGGAGAAGACTCTTGAGAGTGCCTTGGACTGCAAAGAGATCCAACCAGTCCATTCTGAAGGAGGTTAGCCCTGGGATTTCTTTGGAAGGAATGATGCTAAAGCTGAAGCTCCAGTACTTTGGCCACTTCATGCGAAGAGTTGACTCATTGGAAAAGACTCTGATGCTGGGAGGGATTGTGGGCAGGAGAAGAAGGGGACGACAGAGGATGAGATGGCTGGATGGCATCACTGACTCGATGGACGTGAGTCTGAGTGAACTCTGGGAGTTGGTGATGGACAGGGAGGCCTGGCGTGCTGCGATTCATGCGGTTGCAAAGAGTTGGACACGACTGAGCCACTGAACTGAACTGAAGGGACATCTGCTGACTCCTGGATCTTTTTCTCGTTTGCTTCCTGACTTTCAGACACATTGATTTCCTCTCTGTTTTTCCACAGTTTTGTTCAGTTAACTTCCAGTCATTCTTGAGATCTTATTTCAGTATTACTCCTCAGATGAAGACTTCTGTGACCCCTTGGAATATACCAGGTCTTTCTAAGACACGCTTTTATGACCATCTCCCTTATTTCAAACAGCAATGGGACTATAAAAATATGACCATATAACTGTCTGTCTTATCTGTTTGAGGTCAGGAATCTCTTTGTTTTGCTCAACATTGTTACCCTAACACACAACACAATTCCTTTCACACAGGGGTTATTTTTAAAGGCTAATAATAAAGCAATACTTTTTAACTTCCAGTATGTTCTTATTTGTTTATCCTACCTGCATGGAAGGTATCTATTACCTACTAACCTAAAATATTGCTTATTAAGACTTAGCAGACCTGGTATATCATTTCTACCAACCTTTACATCTTGCTAAACTGGCAAATTGTATCACATGGAATTATGTGGGGTTTTTTTTTTAGTTACATTTTTAATGTAGCTAATCATCACTTGTCATCCTAAAAAGAGGTGAAGTTCAAGAACATGACATTTTGTTTTGAAAAATACCTTGGAAATAGATAGTGGTTGAATTTTTTTTTTTTTTTTTTTGGTCAAAAAGTCATATAATTAAAAGTTAACCATTCACATATAAATGAAAGTAAGTATGCTTCAGAAAGAGAAAATAAAAAACAACCCTACTGTTGGGAATCATGAGCTCATCTAAGCAAGAAGCTGCCATCTGGAGAAACGATTTTCACACTCTGATGACAGAAGTGGTCTTATATCACCAAGTGTGACATGCCTTCTTCACTTCTTTTCTAATTAAATGAAATTTTCTTTGAAGGAGCTTTTTGTTAAAGATATAATTGTGCTGATATAATCCAAGTAAAATATAGCCTGACAGATGGAAGAAGAAGGGATGGTAGTTTTAATACTACCCTTACAAATAAAGTATTACCAGCCAAAGACTTGGTTTACCATTAGTCCTTATTTACGTGCTGATTTTTTCTCTTAGTTTACACTTCTATAAAAATTATAATTTGAAATCTCTAATTCACAAATTTAAAAACAGAAAGAAAGGAATAGCAATCTTTAGTTTTCCACCAAACAAATGTTAGTAATTCCCCATTCCCACCAACCATGCTGTACAACATGGGAAATAAAACTGATTTCTTTGTGTCTTCCTTTTCCTTTTTTTAATGAGTTTTGCTGGTGACATGACCAACAACTTGTGCTGCTCTTGTCAAATCAGCACAGCAAATATCCACAGTAGCCATGATAGAATAACTAAGTTAAGTTTGTCCAATGTAACAATTGCAAAGGACTTACAGAATTGGATGTGTGTGTGTGCATAAAATATATATATACTGAATATACACATTATATGTACAAATGCCCATTTATATGTGTACAATATAATATGCATGTGTACAAATGCACATAAGTGTATATATGTGAGATCTACACAGTATGCATATGTGTACATATACATATATTTGATATTTGTCTCAAAGTATCTTCTTAAAATAATGTTTGTGTCAGGATATGTATTCAGCAGCTATATTAGAAATTCAGAAAAACAGTGACATATACGTGATAGAAGTTCATTTCCTCTTGTGTAGAAGAAATTCAGAGGTGGGTGGTCCGGGGCTGTATGGTAACTCCACAGTCACCAGGGCCCCCTATTTTACCTGCTCTGGCAATCTTAGCCTGTATTTCCATTTATAATTTTCCTCATTGACCTAGATTTCTGCTTGATCTCCAACCACCGCAACCCAGTTACAGACCAGGAGCAAGAGAAAGAGGGAGGGCAATGTAAACTGCCTATAAGTACCACCCAAAGATTTTCCTTTAATTCTTCCGTGTGCTAGGATGCTGGCAAATGCCCTTTGTCAGCAGGGAACTTTCCCCAGAGTTCTATCAGAAAGGAGAAAACCAAGTAGGCCTCTAGCAATCTCTGCCACAATGTGCAATACTCAACTCTCCTCTAGAATCTGGGAGAAAATGTGCTTATATGGCAACTGATTTAGTCTTCTAAACCAACTTAATTCCATAAATGGTCTAGAAGACAAGCTTCTAGGGAAAATTGGTCCAGCCTTATCTAAAAGAAGTTTTTCTCCTGAGCCAGAGTACTACCTATTTTATTCACTCAGCGTGGTCTCTGTGTCTAAATGGGTTCTTTAGGTTAATAAAAGCATATTTTAAATCTTTTGAAAAATGCAATTCAAAGGCTAAATTTGTTTTTAATATAAATATTTTTATTTTTATTTTAAATATAAATTTATTTATTTTAATTGGTTAATTACGTTACAATATTGTATTGGTTTTGCCATACATCAACATGTGTCCGCCACAAGTATACATGTGTTCCCCATCCTGAACCCCCCTCCCTCCTCCCTCCCTGTACTTTTTTTATAATTTCATTTTTTTCATTTCAGTAAAAATAAAGAATGTCAGCTCAGTTTACACCAAATCAATAGGTCATGTTAATTAAATTGTTTGAAACTCATTTTTGAGAGACCGGTAGGAACCTGAAACGTCTTAAAGTTGAAGATTCTTCAGTCACTGCGTCAAGCGACACAGATATTTCTCTTTCTTCATAGGATGAAGATCAGGGATCTAAACTTATCCGAAAAGCTAGAGAGGCACCATTTGTCCCAGTTGGAATGGCAGGTTTTGCAGCAATTGTTCCATATGGATTATATAGATTGAAGAGCAGGGGAAGTACTAAAATGTCTGTTCACCTGATCCACATGTGTGTGGCAGCCCAAGGCTTTGTTGTGGGAGCAATGACCCTTGGTATGGGCTATTCCCTGTATCAAGAATTCTGGGGAAAACCTAAACCTTAGAAGAGGAGTTGCTGTCTTGGTCTTGTTGGTGATGCTTGCTTTAGTTAGACATCTCATATTAAGGTTATATGTTTATGCTGAAAATAAATTGTTTGGGTCAGACAAGAACATGGTAATTTGAATACTGGCTTCCTTTCTTGCAGGCTTGATTTGCCTGGTGACCAAGTTACTGGTGACTAGTTCACTAGCTAGGTCATTCAGGGAAGTCAGAGCAACACAAAAGAAACATGTCACTTTTAAATACACTTGTTAGTGGTACCTGTCCACCTTCTTAAACTCTTCTGTTGAAATTAGTTCTGAAGAAGACAACATGCCAATCCTAAAAATGCTCCCAGTTGCTGCAGAATATCATATGCTTTTGATGTAACGTAGGAATCCTATTTACCCCAGTTAATTTAACTTTCTGACGGCCTTGTGGACTGAGTACTGTGTTAAGGGCTGGTTGGCTCTTGAGGAACCCTTTCAGAACAGTGCATGGAATACAACATTATAAACCTCCCTGCAAGTCTGTGCGTGTTTTTAAACCATACCTAAAAAGCTGGTAACAGAGCCACTTTGAAGTAGTATTTATTTTAGAATCATAGTTATAAACATGAGAGTAACTTAACTTGTAGATCCCTTTGTAATTGCAGAATTATATTTTGCTGCTGTTCTATTAGAATAATTTTAAATTATTTTGAAACATGTATTTTAAGTGCTAATGCAAAGGTAAATGAAAAACACTTTAAATGTGGGCAGTATGTTTATTTTCTCCAAAAGAATCATCAACTAAATGAAATGCCTATAATGGAAGTCATTGATGAGCAGCTGGTTCGGTCAGACATTATACAAACTTTGGTATATCACAGAATGCTTTGTTGTACTTGTGAAATTCTCGTCTAACCTGAATTTACATTCCATGGTGATAATATGGTAAATGTAGTGTTATTAAAGTAAATGAACACACACACACACACACACACACAAAGAAACTCATTTTCTATAGCTGTAAAACATGGTTAATGATTCTTCACTGGGGGCATTAATATAAAGATTTCCAGCTCATGAATACAACATGTCTAACCTAGCAAGTGGGTAATGCCAGAAACCTAGCAAATGCCTATTTCACATTTCCCACATATACCCAGTAGATAAAACTATTTAGAAAATAGTAAAAATATTAATATAATATTAAAATACTGATTCAGTAGTTAGAATTTGCTTATCTGAAAATCTACACATCTTTGCCATGATAAAAAGTTGGGTTCACATTTCTCTCCTTTTCACCAATGAGCATCTGCCTCTGTGAAGAGTCATAACAGACCATTAGTACTAATAACAAGATAATCACTTAGATAACCAAATAAGATATAAAATACTGAATAAAATATAGACTCTAATATCAAATGAAAATCAGTAGTTCCTCCATTACCAACATGATGTACTGGAAGATGTATTAGAAGAAAGCATTAACTGCTGCTGTTGCTGCTGCTAAGTCGCTTCAGTTGTGTCCGACTCTGTGCGACCCCATAGACGGCAGCCCACCAGGCTCCTCCATCCTTAGGATTCTCCAGGCAAGAGTACTGGAGTGGGTTGTCATTTCCTTCTCCAGTGCATGAAAATGAAAAGTGAAAGGGAAGTCACTCAGTCGTGTCCAACTCTTAGCGACCCGATGGACTGCAGCCCACCAGGCTCCTCCGTCCATGGGATTTTCCAGGCAAGAGCACTGGAGTGGGGTGCCATTGCCTTCTCCAAGGTATTAACTAAGTGTGTTAATTGCTCAATCATATCTAACTCTTTGCAACCCCTTGGACTGTAGCCCACCAGTCTCCTCTGTCCATAGAATTCTCCAGGCAAGAATACTGGAGTGGGTTGTCATTTCTTTTTCTAGCGGAGCTTCCCTACCCTTGGATTGAATCCAAGTCTCCTCCATTGCGGGCAGATTCTTTACTCACTGAGCCACCAGAGAAGCCCTAAAACTATAACAAAAACTATAAAAACCTAGTAATCAATTGATCAAGAAATTTTCAAGACCTTTATGGGAAAAACTGTAAGACTTTACTGAAGGCCATTCAAGAGATACTAATAGAAATGATGTCTGTTCATGGGTAGGTAGAATTAATACTCTAAAACGTAAATTTACTCTCAGTCTATATATTAATCACAATTAAAATCCCACCAGGATTTTTAATGGTCTATGGCAAATTCATTCTAAAATTTACATGGAAGAATAAATGTATAAAAACAACCATACTTAAAAAAACTTAAAAAAAGGAAATCAAAGAGATTTAAGTTGCCCAACCCAATCAGAATACATACTGTAAAGCAACGGCAATTAAAAGCATGATATAATGTAGGAATAAGTGACTAATTCAATGGAACATATAAGAAAGTCATGATAAAGAACCATGCATATATGCCTCTCCTTGCATTTTTGGCTAATTTTGACCTCAAGGAAAGAGTAAATAAACCTCTTTGTGCTTGACTTGAGTTTATAGGCAACTCAGAGTGGAGGTTGGAGAAGGCAGTGGCACCCCACTCCAGTACTCTTGCCTGGAAAAATCCATGGATGGAGGAGCCTGGTGGGCTGCAGTCCATGGGTCGCTAGGAGTTGGACACGACTGAGCGACTTCATTTTCGCTTTTCTCTTTCATGCATTGGAGAAGGAAATGGCAACCCACTCCAGTGTTCTTGCCTGGAGAATCCCAGGGATGGCAGAGCCTGGTGGGCTGCCGTCTATGGGGTCACACAGAGTCGGACACGACTGAAGCGACTAAGCAGGAGCAGCAGCAGCAGAGTGGAGGTATTTTTTCATGCTCTGAAGAGACTCTGCCTTCTATCTATTTTCAAGTATAACACCTTACTTCAAGGCAGGAAATGCTCCTTCATCATGTACTCTCCAAACTTTCTTTTGACTCCCTCTCCATCCTGAAGCCACCTTCATCCCCTGTTGTAAGAATAAAGAAGCAATCCTGTTCTGTTATTTACCTCTTGGATCTGCTGTAAAAAGTTATTTAATCTGAGTCTGACTCCTCGGCTAATAAGTGAGAACAATAATAGAACCTCTCCAATAGGATTATTTTTAGAGTTAAATCAGTTCTAATCATTACATTTAATAGCATCCCTTGTGGGACAAACATGCAGCCATGCTGTTTGCTTCTCCCGTCACCCCATTACATCCATTCTCTGGGTCTAGTTTTCTTCTGTCTCAGCATGGAAATTAGAGCAGACACCATAATTTTTCTAGTAATGCTTAAGTAACACAAACAGCTCTCTAACAATAAAATGCAGTCTCAAGCTTGTATCAACACAGTCAGTCCGCGTGACAGCCAAAATTTCAATCCTGCTTTAAAGTTAAAATACCTCCCCTCTTCCCTTTCTGAGTTCAATTCTATGGCAAGAAGGAAGCCTGTGTTTGAGGAAGTAACCATGTGGTAATTTTTAATTTTTTTCCCCTCAATTAACCTGCTACTTTAATCTCTTCTTGCTAATAGCAGTGGAGGAAGGGAGAAGATAGAGAAGCTCCTATTGGACGGTATTGTTACATTGGTCTGGTATTGGTGCATGCTGGACTTGGCAGGTGTTTACAGCTGAATCTTTTTCTTGTTGGTACTAACATTTGTTCTCCAGAGAACACCCTTGCTGGCAATCTCCTAAAAGAATCCCACTTGATGAGAACAAACACACCCCTACTCTTGTTGGTTGCTCACGCTTTTTTCAGCCCAAAGATATTGCTTGCTTCTTTGTATAAGGTCTGTTAACCTGATGGGCTTCCCAGGTGGCACAGTGGTAAAGAATCTGCCTGTCAGTGCAGGAGATGCAAGAGACTTGGGTTCAATCCCTGAGTGGGGAAGATCCCTTGGAGGAGGAAATGGCTAAGCCACTTCAATATACTTGCCTGAGAAATCCCACGGACAGAGGAGCCTGGTGGGCTACAGTCCATGGGGTTGCAATAAGTCAGAAACGACTGAACACGCACATGTTAACCTGATAGGAATGAAGATAATGACTTCAGGACAGCTCTCTCTTACGTGTGACACATACTGGGTCCTTAAAAACACGTACTTCCTACACCCAGAAAATTCTGGGCCTCCTGTCCTACCTCTTCTCCTTACATTGTCAAAGAAGCAAGATAGCTGTTGCTGTTGGATTTTCCAAGTGTCCCTCAGATTCCCGTCCACTGTGGTCTTTGCATTGCATGTGACATATATTGAGCTTCTCAGTTCCCTTTTCTTGGGCTTCAGGGCAGCATTCTCCAAAGAAACCTCCCCATTCTAACTCTGAATACTGTAATGCCATTGATGTGAATGAAGGGATGAGTCATGTAACTTATTTCTTAATACTATGTTTATAAATTTTGAATATGGTTGGGCACCTCCTTTGACATGTCCTTTTGTCTCATGATATCTTAGCCAAATTTCCATTTCAAATTAAACAAATGTTAGTTCTTTTTATTACCCAAGGATAGCGGGCAGAAGTGCTAACACTGGGGATAGACGGGTCAAAGGAAATTTTAGTTCTGTTATATTTCTAGAGGAATAATTAATTCTTACATAGTGTGTGAAATTAAAAATACAGTAATCCTCATGGATAATATGTTTTTCCATTATTATTTAAGTAGATCCTCCTTTTCTCAGAGGCTACATGCTACCTCTGAATTTCTCAAGTTTCCACAGACAATGATCTGTTTCTGAGCTCTCTATTCTATTACTTTGGTAATAGAATTCTCTTATTTCTGTGCTAAATATTGCACTCTCCTGGTTATTACAAATTTATGCAAACAATATCTAAAGACAAAATCCCCCTCCTTGAATGGCCCTTTTCTTTAAGAAGGCCTTGGCTTTTCTTGGCCTTGTGGCCTTCATAAAGACTTTAGAATCAGCATCTCAAAATCAACATTAATGATTTGAAGATCACCCTTTATTGTCCAACCCCCAAAGTCTATGATACAAGAAGAAATAAGTTTGCTATAATTAAACACATGGATTGAACCTGTTCTCTCTTTTGAGGTGACTGCTGACTCCCTTTTTATTTTCAGATAACTGACAGTGATGTTGGCCAATCACAAACTTCCTTGTGGGAGAATTGAGCAGGAGGTTTAATATGTAAACAGAGATAGTATGTATCCCTTTAATATGTAATAGAGATAGTATTAAGCAGCAACCATGTACAAACACCTCATGACTTAACGCAAGATAGATATATAGGCTAGAGAAGTTTCTGTGTTCTATTCCATTCCCCTCGCCATATTATGCATAAATACCATTTGGAAGTGGAACAACCTGTATCTTACCATATCATGCTCTTTTAGTGACAGTTTAGCAAGTGCATATCTTTTCAGATGAAGAAAGCTTTGTAACATGGCAAGTGACCAACAAAGCCTCTAATCCATCCTTTAAAGAATTTGACAATGGTTCTTGACACCTTCTATCCCTTGCTTTTTCAATTTAAAATTGTGGTAATATTTTCAGGTCAACACATAAAGATTCAGCTCATATGTTTGCATAACACTCACTACCGGGAATACTGCAATGAACAAAATAGAAAAATGTCTGTGAATAAAGCATTAATTATTTTTTCTCTAATGTAGCATTACCAGAGACTTTCCTGCTTTCCCTAGGTGAAGTTGATTACCGCTGCCATTTTGCCATCATCTTCTCTCTGAATTTACCTCTAGTCTGGCACATTTGTCTTAACACAATGACTTATTTCCATCCTTCAGTGGTCATATTATTCATAACATTTCTGAAACTTCTTTCTTCTTCTTCCACTGAGCTTTGAACATTAATTTCTTTGTTGTGCCCTAATTTTTTTCCAAGTCTTTTTCTACAGTTGCTTGGGTTTATCAGGGCTTTCCTTGGAGAAGTGAAAATCTAATCCTTCTTCTTTGTATCCCTAGCTTCTAGCCTAGTGCAAGGAACATTAGATCCATAAATAAGGGTTAGATGAATGAAATCTCTCAAATTTTCCCCAATCACTTCCATGGAAAGGACTCTACAATATTTTAAGTAGTATTTAGATATTTCTGGATGTCATTTCATCTCCAGACATCTAATATTTTAAAAACTGAGTTCATCATCTTTTCTTACCACTGCCCTTCACTCAGCCAGATCTTCTTTTTTGACTTTTTACAAATTTTAACCATCTTGTTTTGAGCTAATTCTAATTCATTGACTTCTTCCTTTTCCCTCAATTTATATCTTGTCACCCATCAGGTTCTATTGCTGCTAAGTCCCGTCAGTCATGTCCAACTCTGTGAAACCCCCATGGACAGCAGCCCACCAGGCTCCTCTGTCCGCAGGATTCTCCAGGCAAGAACACTGGAGCAGGTTGCCATTTCCTTCTCCACAAGTTCTATTGAGGAGATTTTATTCCTAATATTTCCCACAACCATCCTTTCCTTTCTTTTCTCCAATTAGCAGCCAAACTGAAGGCATGCATCTTCTAAAGCCAGGTCTATTGCTATATATACCTAACAGAGTGACTCATAGACACTCAAAGGATGACTACATGCCATGTGTGAACAGTAAATTATATGCTCAGCATCCTTTTTTTTCCACAAGGAAACTTTTTTATTTTATATTGCAGTATAGCCAATTAACAATGTTGTCATGGGAAGTTGCCTTGAAGGAGATCAGTTGCCACAATTGTCAGGGACAGAAGAACAAAAGAAAGTTGGATTCACTGGTGATTGGTCTTAGAAGAATTTATAAATGTTCATCACAGAGACATCATTAGTGAAGCTGGATATTGTAGTCATCCTTCTGAACTCCTTTACTTACCATTTACCCTTTTGAAGAGTCTCCCTCATCCTCTCCTGCCTGCTGAGCACTCTCTCTTCTAAATGCCTCCCTTTAGCTCTCAGTATCTTGAGTATTGTTCACAGCTCAAGACTTCCAGCATTTCCACTGAATCCCACCCTCAGGTTAGTGATCTTTGAAGGCATTGCATGCTAAGCACCTCAGTCAGGTCCAGCTCTTTGCAACCTGTTGACTACAGCCTGTCAAACTCCTCTGTCCATGGGATTCTCCAGGCAAGAATACCGGCATGGGTTGCCATACCCTCCTCCAGGGGATCTTCCTGACCCAGGGATTGGACCTGTCTCTTGCACCTCCTTCTTTGGCAGGTGGGTTCTTTACCATTAGTGCCACCTGGGAAGCCCTTAGAAGGTATTAACTAATCAGATTTACTCACCCATTAATTCTATAAATATTTAACAAGCACTACAATTCCAGGATTGTTTTGGGCACTGAAAATAAGAGCTAGTGCCTGCAAACACAGCTAGCTATTTGCTAACCATTCTCCCTGACCTTATCAATATGTCCAGTTCTTAGGAAGGCAGTATATCATGGTTAAGGGTGTGATCAGAGACATTGTGTGGGTTCAGATCTTAGCCATATCCCTCTCAGTATGTGAGGTAGTCCAATTATTTAAACTCTCTGTGTTCAGATGCATCATCAATAATAATATTTTGCTCAGACTTTGTAGTAAGAATTATAAGAACTCTCAAAATAATTCTGGTACCTATTAAACATTCAAGAAATATTGGCCATTAAGAGGAGGCCCTAAGTGCTCTGAGCATTTCAGGTCTTGGGATCTGTCGGGGTGGAGATACGGAAGTTATGACTGCGTGCTGTACCAGTTCCAACTTCTTCTCTGCCTAAGTGCTTGTGTGTTCTATGAGGTTGATTGATATTGATTGATTAGTTGATGACTTTGGGATAGTGAGTGAGTTTTGGTCATTAATCAATACAGAAGTTAAGCACGGATGACCTTTGGAGTCAGGCAGAACTAGGTTCAAATCTTTCTTTGCCAATTATGTGCCATAAAATCATAAAGGAAATGGGGTTAATGATCCTACGTCCTTTCATCATTTAATCAATGTTTACTGGGCACTTACTGCATGCCAAACTATTCTATGCCCTGGGAATACAGTCGTGAACCAAAGAGATATGATCTTGACACTAGTGGTACCTACAATTAGGTAAACAGAGGTACCGTGTAAACAAATAAAAAGATAATTTTAGCCAATTCCTAGGGTCACTCTGAGGGTTCATAAATGCTGTAGGAATGGACAGCACCAGGATGAGAGAAGCTCATAGTCCAATGTGGGAACTAACCACAGAAATAGGTATTTGTCATATGATATAGAAAAAGCAATAACAACAGTCATTACTGTGGGGACTGGGGGAAGGTAAGATCCCAAGAGTGGTAACTCTGGGCCCTAAGCAGGAGGAGTAGAGTGGTGATGGACTGCAGGGTGGATTGGCAGTCAGCTGCTGGAGACCAGGTTTGCCCTCTAAGGCCATCCTTTCCCTCATCTTACGTCAAACGCCAGTGCCTGAATTACTTTCCAGGTCAGCTTATTCCATCACACTGGACCTCTCCTAAAATATCTTCTTTTCCTAGATCTCTCTTTCCCAAATGCCCAAGGCAATATTTTTCCAGATGCTTTTTTCAACACTTCAGTAATGATTATTAGATTTGAGAGCCCAACACAAATTGGAGGTGGAAAGTGCTAATCAGCTACAGAATTTCCTGTTTGCTTTTGTAATCTCATTAAGAGGAGCATTTTTTCAGGTATGTCATCTCTCTTCCACATCTTTCTCTGTACCTCTTCCATTTCCTGATATCAAATTCACCTTCAGAAAATTGTACCTGGTGGGAAATTATAGCAATTCCCGACCTAAACACTGTTGGCAAAAGTCCAGCTTCCTAGATTGACCAATTACTCTGGCCTCCAAGCTGGACAACACAGAGTCACCTCAAAGAGCTCTTACAGGAACCTGGTGGATGTAAACAAAATGAGATCATAGAAAAGAGTGCACTGTAAACAACAAAACCCATATCTAGACTTTTTAAAAGGCACCGTTAAGTTTTATTTAAAGCCTCCAGGTCCCTGTAAAAATCTAAAATGATTTACAGGAAAGTCTTTTTGGAACACCTGGAAAATTTACATGGACAAACACTTGTGACTTCAAAGATTTTCTTTCTTCTTTAGGATGGATTGGAACATCAGAGTGTATTTTATACAGAATCTTAACAATTTACAATTTGACAATTACCAAGCAGTTAAAAAAAAAGAAAGTAGGATTTCTTCCAGACATAAATGCCAAAACAACTTCTCTCATTTTGGCTCTCTCAGGTCAATTTCAAGGCCTATATGTGTCTGTGGATTTTATTTTATTTTTTTGCTTTTTAATTCCACTTGTGGCAACATATGTCAAATTGAGCACTGCATCCAAAGAGTGACATAAAATTTAGACTGGAATATCTCTAGCTTGCTGAAAGAGCTAGGAGTGTGTATGATTACTTAAAATTTCTATGTGACTACAGGTATCAGTTCAGTGCAGAGTGCCCCTTGAAGGTAAAATTTTCGTAGACACCTAGGCTGGAAAATTGATGTCAGCTGACCTACTGAGCTGAGTTTTGTGAGCGTGTGCACATGACATTGATGAGAGAAACAGGTAGACTGAAAGGAATTCTCTGTTGTCTTCTCCCTGCCTTCACTTGTTCTGGGAGACCCACCTACACTCCTGGCTGATGACTCCCAAATCTGTCATCTATACCACTTGACAGCTCCAGGCCTAGGACCCTAAGCCTCATTATGTCCAAAAGCCAAATGCACTAATTTCCTTACCAAATTATACCAGCACCCTCCCCTTTATATCATAATGGTCTACTATTCAGTTACACGCTTCCCTGGTGTAGAGGGAAAAGCATCTACAGAGGTTAAAGCATCTGCCTGCAATGTGGGAGATCTGGGTTCGATCCCTGGGTCGGGAAGATCCCCTGGAGAAGGAAATGGCAACCCGCTCCAGTATTCTTGTCTGGAGAATCCCATGGACGGAGGAGCCTGGTGGGCTACAGTCCGTGGGGTCACAAAGAGTCGGACACGACTGACCAAGTGACTTAACTAACTATTCAGTTATACAGAACTGAAAACTCTTGCTGCTTCTCAGGAATTCTCAAATATGTGACAGTGTCCTTATTCCAGCACTCATATAAGTGGACAATCGCAGAGGAGTTAAGATTATAACAGAGGTCTAGTTGTCTACTTCAAGAAAGCCTTTTGATTTGAGCAACATTGTCACAATTCTCTGCAGGGTTTTCACAGAGTGTGAATAACACAGTATAACCTGCCACCATTGAAAAAGCCACCTCAAGCATGCTGTTCATTTGCTTTGTGGCTCAGGGTTGCTGTTTGGTTTTTTTTTTAAACTACTCACTGAATTACAGATTTATTTGATTTTCAATAGTTTTCCTGTTTCTGTTCCAGGATCTAATCCAAGGTACCACATTGCATTTAGTTTTCATAAACCCATGGTCTCTTCTGTGACAATTTCTCAACCTTTCCCTATCTTTCACAACCTTGACAGTTTTGAGGAAGTAGTCAGACATTGTCCCTCAATTTAGGTTTGTCTGATATTTTTCTTACCAGGGCTTTCATTTCTGGGAAAAAATTCCACAGAGATGAGGAGCCTTTCTTGTACATTAGCAGGGGAGACGTGATATCCGTGTGACGTGGTATTAATGTTACTCTTCATCATTTGGTTAAGGTGGTGTCTGCCAGGTTTTTCCACTGGAAAGTTACTATTTTTCCCTTTCCATGCTCTACCATGAGTGCATTTTTATCTTAAAAGTCTCAAGTATTCTAACAAAGTTTTATTTCTTACTTTTTTCTTTTATAATCCTGTAACATGTAGCACCTTCTTCCAGGAAAAGGGAAATTCAAACTTATTTGAATTTCTTCCTGGAATGTAACATAATCCAAGGTCATCTTTTCAACAAATATTTTTGAAATATAAAATATAACTCAACCCAGTGCTGACTGTTCCATATAAAACATTTACATCAATATCATGACTCATAGTTGTAATGCATTTGAGTTACTCTTGTCATTGATTGACTAGATTTCCTAGAATTTATAAAAGCTCACTTATATGAATAGTCTTTGTGACATTAATCAATAAAGAAAGCACTCAGAAATACCCTCCTTTTATACAGAAAGGCATTGTAATATATTTATGTGACATTTTTGAAAAGTTTTAGCAAAAAGAAGTATATCTGAAATATATGTGATGAGCTCTGATTTTCTTAGGAAAATATATAAAAGTATAATTTCATTTAAAACTATATGTAACTCCAAAGCTTACTATTGTCAGCGGAAAAAAAAATGTGTATGCAATAAAACAATATCTGTGACATAATTTTTTAAATGAAAATGTTTATATCTCTTCCCTTCCTTAATAGTCATCTAATTCAAGGTTTGTCAGCCATGTCCACATGAGCTGTATTTGTGTGCTTCCTGAACGTCTAATGCTAAAGAAAATGTTTCCAGACTTGACTCACACCTGATAGAAACAAGGTCAAATATTGAAATATTACATTTAGACTCATAATATTAGACTCATAATATAATAATAGGGTAAGGAGCTTTGCCTTACATTTTGATTAGCTCCCAGAAAAGTATATAGCCCGTGTCTTATATCTGTAGAATAGTTGTGTAATTACAAACTACAACAGCAAATGATTAAGTTTTGAAACCTGGAGTATAGGTTTAAGAGTGTAAAAGAGGCGTAACTTACAGCTAAGTGATATTTACTGCTGGAATGTAGGGATGCCTGGTGATGGACTTCAAGAGCCTGTTTCATCCAAAATTCTGTTAGACATTGGGGTAGAAGGCAGAACTCTGGTGTTTGTGAGACAGTTCAGTTCAGTTCAGTCACCCAGTCGTGTCCAACTCTTTGTGATCCCTGGACTGCAGCACAACAGGCCTCGCTGTCCATCACCAACTCCCAGAGTTTACTCTAACTCACGTCCATTGAGACAGTGATGCCATCCAACCATCTCATACTCTGTCGTCCCCTTCTCCTCCCACCTTCAATCATTCCCAGAATCAGAGTCTTTTCAAATGAGTCAGTTATTCACATCAGGTGGCCAAAGTATTGGAGTTTCAGCTTCAAAATCAGTCCTTCCAATGAATATTCAGGACTGATTTCCTTTAAGATGGTCTGGTTGGATCTCCTTGCAGTCCAAGGGACTCTCAAGAGTCTTCTCCAACACCACAGTTCAAAAGCATCAATTCTTTGGCACCCAGATTTCTTTATAGTCCAACTCTCACATCCATACATGGCCACTGGAAAAACCATAGCCTTGACTAGACAGACCTTTGCTGGCAAAGTAGAGACTGAGCATTGCCTGAAACACAAGAACATGCTTCCGGCTTTTGTGGGTAAGAAAGCATAGATTCTGCTGCATCTGTAGTTGAAGAACAGGGTATTTCTTGGCACTAGGAAGGTTTCAAGGCATTAGCTGTGGTTGTAGAGGCATTGACAGGACCTAGCTGTGGGAGCATCAACAAGTGGCTGAGATGACACTGGTGATGTCCTGTAGATGCTGCTATAAGTGATGGACCGTGGCTAGAAGAGATCTTATCAGTCCAGCTGTTGGAGGCAGAAGAAGGATGGGTCCAAGCTCATCTGAGCCAACTTTCTTAATCACCAAGCTATCCGTGTTATTGTGCTGGTAAGCTTGCTTGATAAGAGTAGTACAAACCCTTGGCTTACCATCAAGAATCTGACACACATGTCCACACCAGCAACTAACTGGGAATAAAGGTTTAAAGTAGAAATGAAGAATTTGATTATCACCCACTGGTATCTCTAACCACGATTTCCACTTCTTAAATAGTTTAATGACGATAAATGAAATAAGGCATCTCACAAAACGCATTTATTTTATGGTTTTGTTTTTTCTTTCTCCTGATAGGCCAATTTGTCTCCTGCTTGGCACAACTGCTAAGAGCAGTACATAGAGTGACCACTTGGTGTCAGCAGCTACTAACTATTCTTATAAAGGAACCGGCGTTTTCAGTCTCAAAAAGAAGAGACATTTTAAATAATTTGTCTTCTTGATTTTCTCTAACTCTGATGCTTTGACGACTCAACATTCTAATGCGATTCCCAAGAATTCTGCTCATGATATTCATAATTAGAACTAGTCCTGAATTTAATGTTAAAATGTTTAAAAGATATCTATGCTGCATGTTGATTTAAAAGTTGTGTTGATCTGTTTGTAGAGATCTGTTAGATGTAATAAGTAACCACTCTAGAGATAACTGAGTACATGCCCTCCTCTGCATTAGCACAGGGTTGGCCTAGAAAGAATACGCACTACTGGTAAAGAACATGCCTGCAATGCAGGAGACACAAGAGACCCAGGTTCAGTCTCTGGGTTGGAAGATCCCCCGGAGGAGGGCATGGCAGCCCACTCCGGTATTTTTGCCTGGGAAATCCTGTGGACAGAGGAGCCTGGCAGGGTACAGTTCATGGGGTCACAAAGAGTCAGGCACAACTGAGCACACGCACACACGCACATGCGCACACGCACACGCACACACGCACACACAAAGGAAAGCTTTGGAGTCAAGCAATAGTAACAGCCCAGCCACTTTTTAGCTGCATCATCTAAGATAAGTAACTTGAGTTCCTGTTTCCTCATTTGAAAAATGAGGATAATAATACCCTCCTTAACAGACTTACAGTATTGATTATTATTATCAATACATGTTCAGTGTCTCAACCTGAAGTCAGGTTCTAGAGCAGGCTCTTAGCAAACTATATCCAGTATTTTACAGTAAGTTAGATATCATGTAGATATGCGTACTTGAACATTCTATGATTCAAGTATCTAGAATTTTCTAGGATTTTCTTCAATCTTAGTTAAATCCAATGAGGAATCAAAATGTATCTGTATCTGATGCTGTTTATTTTATTATTACTTAAGCCTGCAAAATTATTTTGAAAAATTAGAAATAAATTGAATTATCTTTTATGTCCTTTCATCAGTTCACTGACATATTAATATTAGAAGTTATTTAGAGATTTTTATTCACTTTTTTCTCTTGTATGTCATATCTTCCAACCTTATAAATCTCAGTACTTTAAATTTTTACTTTGTCCTCAAATTTATATCATTTTTATTTTCTCATGATCTAAAAATTGAAAGTGAGTGAAAGTGAAAGTCACTCAATTGTGTCCAACTCTTTCAAACCCATGGACTATACAGTCCCTGGAATTCTCCAGGCCAGGAAACTGGAGTGGATAGCCTTTCCCTTCTCCACCGGCTCTTCCCAACCAACCCAGGGATCGAACCCAGGTCTCTTGCATTGCAGGCAGATTCTTTACCAGCTGAGCCACAAGGGAAGCCCACAAATTGAAAAAGATTTACCAAAAAAATTTTAAAAAAGAAATAAAGAAATGTTATACCAGAAATTCTGATGACAGAGAAATGGAAGTGTGTGTCTAAGTTAGGTTTTCACCCCCTTACTCCATCCTAATAGGCAAGAAAGCATCTGAGGTGGGGCAAGGATGAAGTAATGTATGCTCGGGTAGACAAGGTTCAGCTTGGTTTTGTAATCAGACAGACATAACTTCAAATCCCTGTGGTGCCATTTCTTGCTGTGATACTCAATTTAAGATACTAATTCTCTCTGAGCCTTAATACATAATAGGAATACATAGAGTGCTGTATTGAGTAGATGAGAAATTATGTCAAACTCTCATTAAGGTACCTAGTCTATATTTAGTGTTAACTAGCTAACTAATTAACAAGATAAATAAATAGAACCTTTGCTCCAGTTCATAGTCAAAGTTCCATTTTGGAGACCACCTGGGTTTGTCCTTCCTGACATAGCCAGAATGTGTCCTTACCCTGGACCTTCATCTCCTGAGCTTTGGATGATTCTAGATCTCTAGTTCCTCAGATCATTGCTATGCTGAGACATGAATAATAAGACCTAGATCCTCTTTAACTCATAATCTCTCAGTAAATGTCTTTCATCAGCACTGCAAGACCCCACAGAGGTCTTCTAGCCTGGATCCCTTCTATTTTCCTGAAAATTCATACTTGTGATTCCATTAACACTTACTGGAAAGCCAGGATAAGAAGCTGACTGAAGGTACAAAATTTTAACTTGCAGCACTTCTCAGCCTCCCCTACAAATACCAGTGGAACATTTGAACATCACCCACTTAGCTTCCCTCGTGGCTCAGACAGTGAAGAATCTGCCCGCAAGACAGGAGACCCAGGATCTATCCCTGGATCAGGAAGATCCCCTGGAGAAGGGAATGGCTACCTGCTCTAGTATTCTTGCCTGGAGAATTCCATGGACAGAGAAGCCTGGTGGGCTATAGTCCAAGGGGTCACAAAGAGTCAGACAAGATTGAGGGCGTATGTATATACACACACACACACACAAACACACACACACACTTAGCTTCATCTTCATCCCCTGATGCCTGAAGCAAGCAAGGACTAAATCTCTCCATATTTCCTTTCATGAGGAAAAGCAATCACAGTGAAATAAGAGCTCTTCTCCCAAGGTTTTGTCATGGGAGCTGAGAAGAAAGGCACAGTTCAAATAGTAGGAAAGCAGAGAGATGAGAAGTACTAATATAGTGGAGATTTGGGACTGTAATAGTAGAGAAAATTACTCTGGGAAGGTAGGGTAGGAAAGTATTCAAGAGTGTACAGAAGAGGAAAAGGATCAATTATTTTAATTAGATTTAATGAATCCCAGGCTCGGATTTTCATAAATGTTTGAGATACCTAAGTAAACGTTAGGCTCTAATTCCCTTAAATGTCACAACTTTTAAGCACAAATTTTGGGAAGGAAAAGTGAGTAGGGGACTTGTTCAGAATTTGAGCTCTCCTGTACACAGCCTGGTTTAGTATAGATTAATAGTAGTATATTACATCTGATCCCACAATGCAATTCTAATAAGACTGTACAAATTTGGGGCTAATGGTAAAAGTGGCTCCAGAATCAATCATGATAGCTCTTGGAGTGATAGCTGAGAGGACAATGTGGAAACTACTTAAAATGGAATTATATTTTTGAGAGAAGAGATTTTAGGACTAAATTATCCAATTGAAGAGCCAAACTCAGGCAACACCATGTCAATGAAAAAGTTCAAAAGTCTTAATAGAGTTGTGACCACAAAATTGTTTTTAATCCTGGCTCCATAAATATACCTACATTTTTCTTTAGAAATGTGGGCTTCACAACTAAGGGTTTGCATGCCTCAATGAAGACTGAAGATCCCACTTGCCACAACTAAGGCCTGGCACAGCCAAATATAAATATATATATATATATATATATATATATATATATATATATATATATATATATTTTAAGAGAAAGAAATGACTGTAGTTAGTTCTGCCTGGTTCTACCCACCATTTCCTCTAGATTCTACCTAAGAAGAATTATACCCATTCCCAACAAAAGAAGATAGGGAAGATAGTTTCTGTCAGTAGAGTAAGTCTGTGGACAAAACATACTATTAAGTATTAAAAAATCTCTTTTATGAGATTTTTATAAAATACAAAACTCTTTTGTAACAACATGGAGAGGATGTGTGATAAGATAAAAATGAAAACTTACAGGGCTTCCCTCTCTGCCTATGACTAATAGAATGTCAAATCTAGCAAAGTATAGCAATAAAATTAAAAGGATTGACTGCTGCCACTAATTTAATGAGGGGTGGGGATATAGGAGAAAAGTTTAGAATTATTCACAGGTCTCTAATTTGGCTGGACAAATAATATGGTGAACAAGAAGAGTGAGTGTAATACTGAGATGCCTTTTAGTGCATATACAGTTCAGTATATGCATTTGGAACCTAACAAAGAATCTGTGTTGAGAGATAGTATTGGTGGTTGAAGCCACAGAAATGGAAAGAATCAAGGAGACAGAATACATAGATAGTGAACTACAAAGGGCCAATGAGGAAGCCTTGAGGAACACACATATTTAAGGGGGAGATAAAGAAAAAAAGAGCACACCAAATAAACTAGGAAGATAACACGCTATTGTGTAGTGCTCTTCGGAATGAGCATGAAAGAAAAAGTCTCCTTGTAATGCAGAGGAAAAGAACCAGTGATGTTTGGAGAAAAATGACAGACAGGTGACACCTTCACCAAATGTTCAAAGTTAACATCCTAGAATGGGACTGGACACACACCCTGAACCTCCTGATGTGCTTCTTTAGGATCACTACAGCATTTCCATGGCATTCCTGCCAAAAGTTCAGAACCTGAGTCTGATCATGAAGAAACAGACAAATCCAAACAGAAGGACTTTCTTAAAAAAAAAAAAAAAAGTTCTGTACTCTAACAGTAGCAATGTCGGTAATGTCATGAAATACAAAAGACAGCTCAGGAACTATTCCAGCTTAGAGAAGACTAATGCATGAACCTAAATTTCCTCCTACTATAAAGGACACTCTTGGGACAAGTGATGAAATTAGAAGAGAATAAGCAGGTTCAATAATAAAAAAAAATAAACTAGGAAGAAAACATAGAAAGAATACTTGGAGATGTGGTGTCATGGAGCAACAGAGAAGAGGGCTTCACAAAGGAAGTGTTTAAGAATGCCAAATGTTGATGAGGTCAAGTAAGATGTAATGTTAAAAAAAAAAAAAAATCACTGAATTTGAGAAGTGGAATTCTATAGGGGCTGTGTGCCAAAGTATATTTATTGAAGCAAGTGAGAGCCAAAGTCAGATTGCTGTGAATTGGCAAATCACAGACGTAAGAAAGTGGAAATAGTGGAGGCAGATGTGTCAAGCAGGTTGGCTCTGCATTAGAGGAGGTTCGACAGTATTTAAAGGAGTCATGGGATGAAGGAGAGCTCCCTGCTCTCTTTTAAAGGGAACATGGAATTGAGGCCTTTTTTTATGGTTAAAATTTTGATCATGTTTACAAGTTGGTAAAGTTAAAAGTGAAACTGCAGAAGAGAGGACAGACAACAGAAAATGATCAGGGTTCTGCAAGCGAAAGAAGGGATGGGAAGCAAAGGGACAGATGGAGGTGGTAACCATAAAGGAGAGGAAGCAAGTTTTGTATACTGTCTCCTGAACTGTGACTAAAACGAAGCATTTGACTATCAGTGAGCTGTATAGGTGAAAGGGAGGTAAGAAGAGACAAATGACTTGGAGAAGCAAATAAGGTTGCCCCTTCAGACTTAACCAGAAATAAACATGTCTATGAGGGTAAAAATAATCACATTAGCAAGTTTTGACTGAAGTCTAAAGAAAGAAGGGCTCAATCTAGAAGAAGTCAACCAAAAGGACTCAAACCAGACGCCAAAGAAAGTATAAGAAGAGTGAAAGATGCAGAAACTGGCCTGGCTCTTTCATAGATCAAGATGTTCAGTCAGGTCCACCCAACAGGTCTATCATTGTAGGAACATAACAGAAGATCCTAGCGCCTTCCAGTAGTCACATATTTTGTTTAACTTCCTTTATTCTTATTTCATTCTCACGAAGGACCATTTATTGGAGTAGGAAATGACAACCCACTCCAGTATTCTGGACTGGAAAATCCCATGGACTGTAGCCCACCAGGTTCCTCTCCATGGACAGAGGAACCTGGTGGGCTACAGTCCATAGGATTGCAAAGAGGGAGACACAACTGAGCATGCACACACACATACACACAAAAGGATCATTTGCGAGCACAACTTGTCTAGGTGGATGTTTGTTCCAGCTTTAGTTAACTTTCTCATTTCAAATGAGTCAATTAGCATCCTCATTTGAATAACTTAGTCTCTTATGATTTAGTGTGGGTAAACTTCCCTAAGCAAAGTTTACCTGCCAGGCTCCTCTGTCCATGGAATTCTCCAGGCAACAATATTGGAGTGGGTAGCCATTCTCTTCTCCTGGGGATCTTCCTGACCCAGGGATCAAACTGAGCTCTCCTGCATTACAGGCAGATTCTTTACCATCTGAACCACTAGGGAAGCCTCTAAGTGAACTAACATCTAAATTTTCAACCTGCATGTTTGACATCTGACAGATGGTAGATTCTGGTGAATATAATCTTCTTGTGAGGCTTCCTAATAACAGTTGGTACAAGTTTCCTGCAGGCATCTTAGTCCAGAGACTGAGTTAAATTTTCCTTATTCCAATTCTGTTTGGAAAAGTATCCTGTATATGTATATCTAGCTTCTGTGTCCTACCTTAGCCAAGAGAGGTAGTTTAGAATAGTGATCATTATGAGTTTTGAAAATAGACCAGCTGAAGTAGAATCCAGACTGTTCTACTTCAGACAAGTTAATTAACTTCTTGCTATCTCAATTTCCTCATCTTGAAAGTGGGTATAATTGATGCTATTGTTTAAGTAATAATATTTTGTTTTATTTTTGGAGAATAAAGCATATAAAACTCTTAGTATAATTTTTGGCATTCTGTAAGTACTTAAGCAGTATTAACTATTAATATTAGTACTGTACCAAATTGGTCATTCCCCCCAAATCATAAACTATGTCCCGAACTATATTTATTTTCTATTTCTTTCTTTATTCAGTAAATATTTCTGTTTCCATAAATAAATGGAGGTTTATGCTTAAACTTCACAGTGATTCCAAAAAAGTGATGCCATAAGATTCCTCCCCGAAGAACTTACTACTGGTTGGAAAAGAGAGGATGATGAGAAAACTATCAGTCAAGACACAATAGTGCCTGTCCTCTAATGCCATATTAAGTAACTCAGTCACCCAAACAAGAAAACCAAGTTTTTGTGACTTGTTGTCCTCTCCCTATTCCCTACACCCAGATCACCAAATTGCTTTAATGTGAATGTGGAGGGATGTCATTTGGCAGCCTGTTCAATGAATCTCTTTGAGATATTCTTTATTTACCTGCAGTATCATCAGGCACCCAAGATCTTTTCACTTTCTGATCTGTCTGTGATCCTGTGTGTGTAGCCCTTTACCCTCACACTTTTGGCCTCATGATCACAAGATGGGTGTTCCAAGCTATAATAGCCACGGTCCAGGCAAAAAGGAGGAAGGAAAAAGGCATGGGCCTTTCTGAGTGGACTTTGTCCTTGTGAACAAGAAAGGGAAGCTTTTCATAGGGACATAATCTGCATCTCATTGACCAAAAAACCATATATCCTGTAGCTGCAAAGGAGGCTGAGCTATTAACTGTGTCACTAACAGTCTTGCTACTTTAGACAAACTGATTCTATTAGAAAAAGAGATGTGTGGGGAAAGTGCCATGGGGTTACTCAACATGCTTGCCACACTTGGTGGTTTAATCCTAAAGGAAATTTTCTCAACTTGGTCTTTAATTACAGTACTTCCATTTCCATTGTAATGTAAATACTCCATAGTTTTTCTTTGTTTATTATTACTGAGATTATAATCCTAGTTCAATATTTATGTTCCTTAGTAAACACAATTACAACTTACATTTTATAAGCAGATATCAATTTAGAAAATAAAAGTCTAATATTTTAAAATTTCTACTTTCCTATTTTACTACCTGATACCACTTTGTTTAACCTGCGTTTTACTGTGAACCTTCCTATATTTCTTGATGATAGAGATTAAGTAGATTTTTAAAACTATTAGAATATCATTCTTTTAAGTACTGTTTTGATGTCTTGAAGAATCTAAAGTATTGAGTTTGATTACCTAGAGACTATTTTCAGCATTCTTTGTCTATAAGAGCACTTTGTCCAGCCTTTATTGGCTAGAAAAAATTAAAATTATGTGAATTTATAAACCCATCATTCTAATAATTACCATTTCTATTAGAATTTGATCTAAGATATTGGCTGTATTTTTAAACCAAATGTTAGAGGGTGTCAGTAATTTCTTTTTAAATATGAAAGTTTGATTAATACCTTTCTCAGTTCAGTTAGTTTTTTTTTTTTTAATCCAACATTTTCCAGTTGTCACACATACCATCCCCTGTAAAAGATATTGACTGGCCAAAGGGACTGACTCTTAGAAAACAAATTTAAGCATAGATCCAGCATGTAGGGACATTTAAATCTCTAGTACAAAGTTAAGTCATTAGGGTAATAACAGTAATTTTTTTAAAAGACCTTTATACAGATTATCCTTGACTTATGCTGGTTTGACCTAAAGAGTTTTAGACTTTATGATGGTAAATTCAGTATAAACTGTACCTTGAATTTTGAATATTTATCTTTTCCCTGAGCTAGCAATACTCTCTGGTGATGCTGGGTGAATGATTGAGCCCATGTATTTATTTACACACATGACCATGAGCATAAATAACCAATGCACTTACAACCACTCTGTTTTTCGTTTTCAGTACAGTATTCAATAAAGTACATGACATATTTGACACTTAATTATAAAATAGTTTTTGCACTATATGATTTTGCCCAACTGTAGGCTGGGATGTGTTCTGAGTACGTTTAAGGTAGGATAGGCTTAGCTATGGTATTTGGTAGATGAGGTTTATTATTTTCTATTTAACGATACTTTCAACTTACAGTAGATCTATCCTGATGTAACCCCATTATAAGTCAAGGAAGACCTGTACTGAAAATGCCCAACCATATTCATTTGCCATAGCCACATCCATTTGTTCTAAAGTCCTTAAGCTTTTTATCATAGAAGGTAGATCCAATTATCAACCCAATATCCAAGAAGAATATGTTGCAAAGGAGATACAACTAGAGTTATAAAAGCACAGCTTCAGTGACTGTGAATTTGGAAGCTTCTTTTGAACCAAAGAGATATTTGCATGCTGTGTGCTAAGTCACTTCCATCATGTCCAACTCTTTGGGACCCCATGGACTATAGCCTACCAGGTTCCTCTGTCTATGGAATTCTCCAAGCAAGGATACTGGAGTGAGTTGTCAAGCCAGCCTCCAGGTGATCTTCATGACCTAGGGTTCAAACTAGCATCTCCTGCAGTTCCTGCATTGCAGGCAGATTCTTTACTGCTGAGCCACAAGGGAAGCCCCACCTTTCCTTCAAGTTGTTTAGTTGAATTGTTCTGGCAAAGGAGAGGTTACCACTGCAATCAGTCTGACTTCTAAAATTATACTCTCCTAACAGACAAAGCATCAATCAACACTTCACAGGGTTAACTGTGGAATTGTGAAAAACAGAAAGAAGCAAGCATTATTAATAGTAGCCCAAATAGACACTAACCCTGATGCCCACTAATAACAAAAAGGACAAATACATTTCAGATTATTAGTAAAAGGCATACAGAAATGAAAATAAACCATAGCTACAAGCAAAAACATGAATGACTCTCAAAAATAATATTGAAATGAGGAAGGGAGACACAAAGAAATGCTTGTTATTATGATTCCATCTATATAAAATTCAGAAAGAGATGTTACAAGCTACAATAGTGGGGACTTTGGGGATCCTGGCAATGTTTTGTTTTGCTTTGTTTTTTCTGTTAACTTAATCTGAGTGTTGACTACATAAGTGCTTCCATTTTGTGAAAATTCAGTTTTCTATGTGATTTATATGCTTTTCTATATGTATGCTATATTTCAGTATTCTTTAATGAAAAAACTATCATCTTTGGCATCAGGATTAAGAGTTGGTGGCAAAATTTCCATAGGAAAGAGGGGACTGTGATTGGGATGGGGCATAACTGGGTTTTAGGGGAAGCTGATGATAATCTATTTCTCGATCTGGGAGGTGATTAAATAGATGTGTTCACTTTGTGAATACTTTGTGAGCCTTCAGAATCTACACACTTTTCTATCTGGTGCTGGTGCTCAGTTGCTCAGCCGTGTCCGACTCTTGGAGACCCCAGGTACTGTTGGCCCACCAGGCTCCTCAGTCCATAGAAATTTATGGCATTAAGCCAGTGATAATTTGTCATTTCTATAGCAATTATTCTACCTAACTAACCAAGACAACCAACTGGTACATCAAAAATTATTTCAAGGGATTATTAAATATATAAGGTTTATGCTTAGATATTAATGCAATTTTGTCCTCAATTTGTCACAAAATACAAATTCAGGAAATACCATTTTAATCTATAATTTAAATCAGCATTTAAAGTGAATTTAAACTATAAAAGTATGATTCCAATTAGTAAAATACCATAACCCAAAGAGATCATCATAATACGTTCATTAAAGTGAAGTGAAGTCGCTCAGTCGTGTCTGACTCTTTGCGACCCCGTGGACTGTAGCCTACCAGGCTTCTCTGTCCATGGGATTCTCCAGGCAAGAGTGGGTTGCCATTTCCTTCTCCAGGGGATCTTCCCAACCCAGGGATTGAACCCAGGTCTCCCACGTTGCGGGCAGATGCTTTAATCTCTGAGCCACCAAGTACACAGTTATTTTCCTCGAATCCAAAATCACTGCAGACAGTGAAAACAGCCATGAAATTAAAAGACATCTGCTCCTTGGAAGGAAAGCTATGATAAATGTGAACAGTGCATTGGAATGCAGAGACACCACTTTGCTGACAGAGGTCCGTATTGTCAAAATTATGCTTTTTCCAGCAATCACATACGGACGTGAGAGTTGGTCCATAAAGAAGGCAGAGCACTGAAGAATTGATGCTTTCGATGTGGTACTGGAGAAGACTCTTGCGAGTCCCTTGGACTGCAAGGAGATCCAACCAGGAAATCAACCCTGGATATTCACTGGAAGGACTGCTGCTGAAGCTGACGCTCCAATACTTTGGCCACCTGATGGGAAGAACCAACTCACTGGAAAAGAGCCTGATGCTGGGAAAGATTGAGGGCAAAAGGGAAAGGGGACAGCAGAGGATGAGTGGTTAGATGGCATCACTGATTTAATGGACGTGAATTTTGAGCAAACTTCAGGAGGAAGTGAAGGGCAAGGGAGCCTGGCATGCTACCATCCATGGGGTCACAAAGAATTGGACACGGTTTAGTAAATAAACAAAAAGAGGACACTCATTCTCCCAAATTAACATTTAATTGGTGGAATTCAAGGACATAGTAGACTGATTAACAACAACAAATAAAATATTGTCCTGTAAGCATAGATTTTAATTTATGGCTTTCTTTTTTAAGTTATTAGCATTTTCTCTCCATCATATTTATTTTCTCACTAAATTATGATATTACATATTGACAGTGGTGTAGAGGTAAAGAACTCACCTGCCAGTGTAGGAGATGTGTGAGCTGTGGATTTGATGCCTGGGTCGGGAAGATCCCCTGCAGAAGGTCATGGCAACCCACTCCAATATTCTTGCCTGGAGAATCCCATGGTCAGAGGAGCCTGGTGGGCTACAGTCCATGGTGTCGCAAAGAGTCAGACATGACTGAAGTGACTTAGCACACATGGGAGGTAAAAGAGAATAACTGTTACTAGAATAATCTAAATTTCCTCAAAACATGTATCGCCATTTAAAAAATATTTATTAGGTGCCTACTTGTGAGTCATGAAGTGTTGTTTATTATGTACACACTTAATAAACAAGATAGGGGTTTAAAATGTAGCATTCATTACATTTTTAATTTGATTAATAGTTCCTCCAGAGATCTCAGTAGAATTCTAAGGATATACACTAAAATTTATTATTTGAATAGCAAACATACTTTATTGACCTAGCAATGGCAATTCAGTAACTGAAATTAAATTGCACTAATTCTGTGAAAATAACAAAATTTAAATATGCCAATATGAGATTCTTTCTTAGAACTTAAGTTTGATTATTTTGGTGAAACAGATTGTAAAATAGAAGGTGTATAATCCTAAGGAAATGAAAGTTTCTTAGAGTTCAGTTGCAAAGGTTTCATCTTCTCAACTTACCTGGAAACATGTTAGCAAGAAAAATGTATATTCCTTTCCCTTATGTGATATTGTTTGAGTTAACTCTGTTTCTTTACTCCCTTTAACAGACAGATGGGGACCTGATGTTATTAATAAGTTGTTATACTTTTAAAAGGATAAATATTCATCCTAAATCTTTATTTCTCACATTCAGTAGGTGAAATGTTGAAGGCAGAGTCAAGGAAGAAATCAAACTAAAAATGAGAATGGTCTTACTAGTTGAGAAGTGACTTGTTGTCTACCTTGGGCCTTGACAGAATAACAGAAATTCTCTGTTTATAGATGCAGGCAGGATTTGTGCCGAACTTTCTTCTCTATGTGCTGTGCTTAGTCACGCAGTCATGTCTGACTCTTTGCGACCCCATGGCTGTAGCCCACCAGGCTCCTTTGTCCACGGGGATACTCCAGGCAGGAATGCTAGAGTGAGTTGCCATGCCCTCCTCCGGGGGATCTTCCCAAACCAGGGATCGAACCCAAGTCTCCTACACTGGAGCCAGATTCTTTACCATCTGAGCCACCAGCTATGCAATGCAGGAAATTAAACACTCAGGTTACTAGTATTCTCTTTGATCAAATCTAAACCCACACGGTTCTCCCAATTGTTTGTAACTGAAGGTTATCTGACTCAAGAACCTTCATGTCAAACTAGATCTATAGTAGAAGCCATGCGGTCTGGACAAGAGCAGAAAATTACTCTTTAGGGAAATATATTTGGGGGATAAAGCACATGGAAGGTAAAATACCCACTGAGGTGCAAATCTATTTCCAAACAAGTGTAGAAAACATCAGTGGTTTAGATAGACTCATTGGCAAGATATTTCCTCTCAGTGATCTGTGACTGGGTCTTTAGATAACTTAGTACAGGCTTTTAAAATTGACAAGTATTTTGTAGCTGATCTCAATAAAATGAAATTGATCCCAGTGTAACTCTTTTTAATGTTGCCATAACTTTATAGTGAAGAGACAGTGAATCTGAATCAAACAGATGGCTAATTAAATACAGTTTCTATGGAGAATGAAGTTCAAAGACTGTTCTTCAGAAAACAAACCACTTAATCAACTGGTCCTCTGAGTGCATTATTATGCTATGCAGTTAATACCCGTATTTTACATGATATTCTATGTGATATTGCTTCAGATTATCCCCAGATTATCCACCAGTTGCCTCTCACTGCCTTTATTACTACCAAGCCACCATCATCTCTTACATGAGTTGCTGGAAAAGCCTCCTTTACTCTGCTTTTCCCCCTTTTCTGTCTCAAAGTCTCATCTCAGTGCTAGTGAGAGAAGAGTGCTTCTAAATACAAACCAGAAGAGGTCACGTCTCAACACTGCGATGGCTCCCATTTCACTAACAGACTTAAAGCCAAAGTCCTTACAGGGACTGACTTGTCAGTGGTTTGGGTTCTCTAAAGGCAGAGCCTGCAATGAAGATTCCTGGAAAAGTGATGTGCTGAAGGTGTAATTCCTGGTGCAGCCTGGATGAGAGTGAAGCAGAATGGAAAAAGAGAAAGAGTTGAGAAAGGATATAATCTCAGGCAAAGTCCACCTTGACCTGAGCCAAAGCAACACGACTCTGGTGCCCAAATGGATCACAGAGTGAGTCCCTCTTAAGGCAAGGAGATCAGCATTGGAAATATTCATATCTATCAACACATTGTCCACTGTCTGCGTGCAAGGCGGTCGACCTCCCACCACGTTTGGCTCCTGTCAGCTGAGCCCTCATAGCAGCGCCTGTGCCTGTTACAGGAGGCTGAGAGCAGGCCGCAGAGCATCTACTACCCTGACCCATGGGGCCCCAGAGGCTGTGGTTTCCAGTACCTCTGTGGCCTCACTACCTGTCGCTGTGCGGCTCTCCCACTCCACCCCAGCCACTTTAGCTCCAGTGCTGGTTCTGAGCTCACAGGTAGGGTTTTGCAGCTTGCTCCCTCACTTCCTACTGAAGGCAGGAAGTTGGAAATTTGAGGAGAGAAAAAAGGTGTAAAGTGGCTATTTAGATTGTGGGAAAGTGAACAATTAAAGAAATGTCAAAGCAAATGAGAACCTTCTTGCTTTGCTGAAAGTGTAAAAAATGCAGCTATTCTGGCAGCATGAAATGAAATAGCTACTACATTCTTGGCAATGTACTCCAAAGAATCTTTTACACAGACACAGAAAGAGACAAGGGCAAGACTCAGCATCCCTGCGTTGTTTTCACATTAGCAATGTGGCACCAAATTGGGCAAAGGGGAGATAAAATGCCAGAAATGCAGTCAGCAGTCAAGAGAATGAATGAATTCTACACATCACTAAAACTAGATGTCTAAAACAACTCTGATTCTAAAGCTGAAGAAGCAGAATGAGAAGTATAATACAATTCAATTTCTATAAATTAAAAACATATAAAAATACTATATATTGTTTTCGATACTTGTGTATTAAAGTTGACCTAAGTGGTAAAGAAAGAATGGTTAAGATGGGAGATGGAGACAGATACTGAAAATAAATCAATAACAGTTTGCAATAACTGATTAATCCTTTGCATATCCAAGGCCCTCCCAACAACAACAACTGTAAAAACAGAAGACCTGATACAGAAGATAAAATACTTCAGTGTGCATATTATTTATAGAAAGGAGAATCAATTTATAATCATCTGATGGAAATCTCAGAGATGGGTTATCCAGTGAGCAAGAAAGGACGAAAAGAAACTACTTACAGAATCCATTGTCATTAACTTATGATTTGTGAGAAGTCATTGATAATAAATTTGTTTAGTGTGTCATAACTTAGAGCTTTTTTTCTTAAGGTTCATTACAACTTTTATTCCTGTCCATTTTCATCATTAAGTTTTGAGTATCTTATCCATCTACAATGAGTGTTTTGGGAAAGCTAATCTTCAAGATTTGGGAAACATAATTCTACAGTTTTCTCCCAATTACCTTTGCCCTGTTCCTCTTTGTGTTCAGAGCAGAATTTCTCAAGAAATTCTATTGCCGTTTTTTGCTGGATAACTCTTGTGTATATGTGAGGCATGGCAGTGGGGAGTGGCTCTCCTAGACATTTTTTTTTTTCACTTAAAAAAAAACTTTATATTTGAGTAAAGTTAATTTAAAATGTTGTATTAGTTTCAGGTGTACAGCAAAGCAATTTAGTTACACATTTACATATATTCAGACTTCCCTGCTGGCTCAGACAGCAAAGAATCTGCCTGCAATGCAGGAGACCTAGGTTCAATCCCTGGGTCAGGAAGATCCCCTGGAGAAGGGAATGACATCCCACTCCAGTATTCTTGCCTGGAGAATTCCATGGACAGAAGAGCCTGGTGGGCTTGAGTTCATGTGGTCACACATGGGCAAACACCAAACACACATGGTCACACAAAGTCAGACACAACTGGGCAACTAACACAAAGCCAATACATGTATCCTTTCTTTTTCAGATCCTTTTCTCATATAAGTTATTACAGAATATTGAGTAGAATTCTTTGTGCTATACAGTAGGTCCTTGTTGATTATTTATTTCCTTTATAGCAGTGTGTATAAATCCCAGCCTCCTAATTTATCCCTCCCCCACCAACCTTTTGACACTTCCTTTCAAAATAAATTTGTTTAGGGATTTCCCTGGTGGTCCAGTGATTGAAAATCTTGCCTTCCAGTTCAGCAGGAGTGTTTTCAGTCCCTGCTCTGGGAACCAAGACCCCATCCCGGACATTTTAGAATGTTTAACGGCTTCCCTGGTCTCTACTTAGGGATGTACTCAGCACTACTTCCCTAGTTGTTACAGCCAAAAATGTCAAGCCTGCTAGGCTCCTCTGTCCAGGAATTCTCTAGGCAAGAATACTGGAGTGGGTTGCCATTCCCTTCTCCAGGGGATTTTTCCAATCCAGGGATCAAACCCAGGTCTCTTGAATTGCAGGCAGATTCTTTACCATCTAAGCCAACAGGGAACGTACCTCACCACCCCCGGCTAAAAAAAAAAAAAAATGTCTTCAGATGTTGCCAAATATCTCCCGAGAGTTTAGTAGAAAGCTAAACCAAAGGTTGGGTAATTCATAAGTTGATCAGATTTATTGTGATACATAAAAGCCTCCACACACTAACTGTGGATACCAGTGCATGCCTGATCCCAAAGAGAATATGTATGAGTGTACAGCTAATAGAAATACATGCCCTGAATGTCTGTAGACACATTTTCAAAACGTACTTGAATATTTCAATTTTTAGGTTGAGCCACATGAAATTCCAATATTCAACCAACATGGCAATTTTGCATGGTTCTACCTACTAATTACCAAAATCTGCTATTGTTTGTTTCCCCTACTAGAACTTATGGTCCCTGAGGGTTCTTTGATGTATCCCTTGCTGGTTACTAATACAGTGTCAAACACAACGTGCATTCTGTAAACACTGACCATAGCATGAACAAATGTGTTAATTAATCTACATAAATATAATTACACATGTAATTGGAGTATAGGGCTGTAAGAAACTAATAGCAAAATATGTCCCTTGTTTTATTGACCTGGAAAATTTTTGTAACTCCTCAAAGTATTCTTCATATAATTTCATCCCATCCTCAAAATATTCTTCACATAATTTTAATCACCTCATGCATCTCTAAGTCTATATAACAGTTCCAGGCTTTGGAGTGAGATATCCCAGTTTGAATCCCAGAAGCATTACATACCAGCTATATGATCTTTCTGTAAATGTTTACAATACTTACTTCAGTGGATTGTTCTGAAGGTTAAATATGACAGCATATGCAAAACAACCATCACAGTATCAGCTCCCAGTTGGCATTCAATACATGAGAAATTTTTGTTTTTCCCCATTTAACTACTCTTACTGATTGAATGTAATCTGATTTTCTTCTGTATTTTTGTTTCTTTTTGTTTTTGATATTTCTTCTCTGCTTGGATTACATTTTTCAGGAAGATTTATTCAAGTAAAGTAGGAGTTCAGGGACTCTATTCTATTTGCATATTTCATTTCTCAAGCTAAAAATAAATTTCCATTAACTACACATACAGGTATAAATTTAATTACATTCTGTATTTGGTAGATGTACAGAATTTTATGGTATACTTATTAGAATTTAACATCATGACCTCCCACTATAACTGTATTCCTTAAAAAATTTAATATTGAATTTCATTTTCTTTTATCTTATACAAATAGGAAGGATAATTATATTGCAAATGTATAACTGTTAAAAGATATCATGAGATGTATTTAAACATTTTCTATTTAAGTTAAATTATACATCCTAAACACTGTAGTTTAAAAGTACTTATCTTTTCAACTAAACATAATTTTCCTTCTAAAAAGCCTTAAAAACAAGATTGTATAAAGATCTCCTGAAAAGATTAAACATTGTGCACAGGCCAAATATTGTATTTCTAGAGTTTTATTTTTAAAAGAATCATTTATTTAACAACTGATTTGCAAAAGTGTTTCATTAGCCTTTGGCTACAAAATAAATTGCATTCTTCCTTTATCATTTTCTAACTTATCAGTAGATTAAAAGTCTGCCCCTACCAAATACCTCCCTTTACTACCAGAAATATTTACCAGGAATATAGCAAAATTCACTTTATCAGTTTTAAAATATATTTCATATAGCAAGTAAGAGACCCATTAAAAATTAATTCAAAAACATAAAACATAACACAAAAGAATAAAACAATCATCATTATCAAGAGGGTTTTTTTTTTATATAAACTAGTTTCTAGAAAGAACTCCAGAAACCCACTCTAATTTTACTCGGTTTGTCTCAGTGTACAATTCTAGGGGATAACCTTGGCTTGTTTGTGTGAGCCAGTCTAACCACGCACACTTTACAGACAGATGTAAAATGAAGGAAGAGGGCTCCTCGGTAAGTAGCAGTGCACTGATACTTCTCTTGTGCACATAACCAAGATGCTTGTATGCACACATACAAACACACACACACGCACCCCAACACCGTTTTCCCAGCTTAGAAATATTGAGTATGCCATGCTTCCCCTCTCTGACCTTTCCCCATCTCCTTCCACTTTCCATGCTTTCCTCTTTTTCCCCTTGTTCCCTTATTTATCATTATATTGTTATCGTCAAGTTCCCCTACTCCTATAAAGGTACCACCTCCAAGAAGGTGCCTTGTGAGAAGGCATCTTCAAATCCCTCTTTCTCCAAGAAGATTTGAGAGTTTCCCTTGCTTTATTCCTTCATTGATTTGGCAGCTCTGGGTACCTTCTAAACGCCAGGTACAGGAGAAGCAGAGATGAACAGATCTGAATTAGCCACATCTGGCTCTCGTCAAGCTATTAATAATTATGGCCCCACAGTGGTCATATTCTATATATTCTCTATGCCACATACTTCTCATAAAAGCAAATGTATTTACTCTCATTTGAGAAACAGGATGCCATTTCATAGGAGTTTAACAATTTAGTAGTCATCCAGCTACTAAGTAGAAGAGCTGAATTAACCCAAATTCCCAGACCCAAGGTCTTTGTGCCACACTGCTGATTGCTCTGACCAGCTGCCTCTCCCAAATGATAAAAGTAATTAAAACATATTATCTAGCAGTATGTATCTGCCACAGCAAGGGAAAGCTATATTAGACATTCTTGTTCTAGCATCTAACAATTAAACAAAAAACTAAAAGTGATTTAATTAAACTAATGAGCACACTGGAGGAATGCCAAATATGCTTAGATTTGAAGAGGTTTGCAGAAGGAAGACACTTATTTATTGCATAACTAAGAATTCTTGACTCCTATCCTTCACCTAATCCTCAAATGTTGTATTTCAAGGTGCCAACTTGGACGCCTTTGCTCTCCAAAACCCTCAGTCTGAACGACCATGTCTATCTCCATGGTGTGCCATGTGTAACACAACCCCCAAAGAAACTTACAAACTAGAAGTGAAGGAGTAATATACTACAATAAATACATTACAAGGCAAAAGTCAGCCAGCACTATAAGAGAGGTGAAATAAGATCAATTGTATATTCCAAGGAGGGAGAGAACACATTCACTATTTTCTTCTAAGAGAAAAGACAAAGAGTATATGGACAGTTGATCCAAGTGTCTTTTGTACTAGGCCTAGGAGAGTGGGCAGGATTGAGCCAGGTGGCAAAGGATTCTAAGTAGAGAATTAAATAGTAAAAAGACATAAAGGGAGAAAAACTGCAAAGAATGTTCCAGCAACATGACTTCGTTTTCACAGGCTCACACAGGTCACACACAAGAAAGTACTAGGAGGTAAGAATGGAGATAAAGAAAATATTGTAAAGCACCTTGAATTCCAAGCTAAAACATTTCTATTTTCCTTTAGTAAGAAATATAGATCCTTAGAATATTACTAAGAATGTATAAGTAGATCAGGACTGTACCTTAAAAAACTAAATGTATTAAATAACACCATCCTTAAAGGGTCCAAAATAGAAATACCACTGACCCTTAAACAACTACAGGGTTAATTCAAATATAGTTTAGAGTTGGCCCTCCATCTTCAGTTTCTCTACATCCTCAGATTCAACAAGCCACAAATGGTGTCTTGTAGTACTATAATATTTGCTATTGAAAATGCCTACTTATAGCTGGACTTGTGCAGTTCAGACTCAGGTTGTTCAAGGGTCAATTGTACAAGGAGGATTTTATTCTAGAAACACAGTCATAGGATAAGGAAACAATTGGTTGAATAGGAAGAGGATATGGGAGAATCTAAACTCTTAAGCCTTGGTGACCGAATACTATGTCAATACTAGAGATGATAAAGTATATAGGAAGCCACTTTCTTTTTTTCTTTCTTTTAATGGCTTCCCTTTTGGTAACCATAAGCTTGTTTCCTATGTCTCTGAGTTTATTTCTGTTTTGTAGTAATCTAAAAAGTGATACAAGTGAACTTATTTGATCCACAAATAAGTGATATCATATGATATTTGTCTGTCACTGTATGACTTAATTTAGTACTATAATCTCTTGGTCCATCCATGTTGCCGCAAATGGCATTATTTCATTTTTATGGTTAAGTAATATTCCATAGTCCATATAACACCATATCTTCTTTATCCATTCATCTGTCAATGATATTTAGGTTGCTTCCATGTCTTGGCTATTGTAAATATTGCTGCTAGGAACATTGGAGTGCATGTATCTTTTAAAATTAAAGTTTATAAAATATATCTTTTTCAGATACATGCCCAGGAATAGGATTGCTGGATCATATGGTAACTCCATTGTTAGTTTTTTAAGGAACCTCCATACTGTTCTCCATAGGGGCTGCACTAATTTACATACCCACCAACAGTGTAGAAATGTTTTTGTTTTTCTCTTTTCTCCACACCCTTCCAGCATTTGCTATTTGTAGACGTTTTGATGATGGGCATTCTGACCAGAGTGAAGCGATACCTCATTATAGTTTTGATTTGCACTTCTGTAATAGTTAGCAACATTAAACATCTTTTCATGTGCCAGTTTGCCATCTGTATGTCTTCTTTGGAGAAAAATCTATGTAAGTTTTCAGTTCATTCTTTGATTAGGTTATTTGTTTTTAAATACTGAGCTATATAAGCTGTTTCTATGTTTTAGAAATTAATCCCTTGTCAGTCACATCATTTGAAAATATTTTCTCTTATTCTGTAGGTTGTATTTTCACTTTGTTTATGGTTTCCTTTGCTGTGCAAAAGCTTTTAAGTTTGATTAGGTCCCATTTGTTTATTTTTGCTTTTATTTCCATTACTCTAGGAGATAGAGCCAAAATATCACTGTGATTTGTATCAGAATGTTCTTCCTGTGTTTTCCTCTAGGAGTTTTATAGCATCTGGTCTTACATTTAGGTCTTTAACATATTTTGAGTTTATTTTGTGTACAGTGTTAGAGATGTTCTAATTTCACTCTTTTCCATGTAGCTAGCCAATTTTCCCAAGACCACTAATTGAAGAAACTGTCTTTTCTCCTTTATATATTCTTGCCTCCTTTGTCGAAGATTCATTGGCTATGGGTGTGTAGGGTTGGTTTCTGGGTTCTCTATTCTCGTCCATTGTTCCATATGCCTGTTTTTGTGCCAATATCATGCTGTTTTGGTTACTGTAGCTTTATAGAATTGTCTGAAGTCTGGGAAGGTTATGTCTCTAGCTTTGCTCTTTTCCCTCAGAATTCCCTTTGCAATTCTGGGTCTTTTGTGGTTCCATATAAATTTTAGGATTATTTGGCCTAATTCTGTGAAAAATGTCATGGGTAAGGCTTGAGTTAAATCTGTAGATTGCAGAAGCCACTTTATTGGGTACAGTGGAAGACTACTTTGAGTTATATTTACTATACAGTACCCATAAACATTCTAGATAGAGATATAATATTTGGAATCATCAGTATAGATAATTCTTTGCCTCTCCGAGGCAGGGAGTATGTAAACAGATAAAGACAGTAAGGGCAGAATCTTGAACAAAATAGATGACAGAGAATGCTCTGTCAAGAGCATTGTGCAGAGCTACACAATCCAATTCAGCAGCCTCTAGTCAACATGCATTTCAAACACTTGAAATGTGACCTGTCTAAATTATGTGCTGTAAAATATATACCAGATTTCCGAGAGTATGAAAAAACTGGCTTTTAGAGGAAGGAGATTGTCTTCCATCCAGTGTTACATAGCATATAAAAAAACTATACATAGCTGAGCACAAAACAAAATAAACAAACAAACAAAAAAAAACAAAGAGCTTTTTAACGACCCATATTTGTTTACCTGAATAGTGACATGTAGGAGAAGGGGAAACAATATTATCTAACTAGAAAAGATAAGTTAGCTTTCTGAGAACCACTTCCCCCCAACAACACATATAACACATATATAATTGGACTTCAATAAATATATAAGTGGATGTGTGTACATGCTAAGTCGCTTTGGTCATATCTGACTCTTTGCAGCCATATGAACTGTAGCCTGCCAGGCTCTTCTGTCCATGGAATTCTCCAGGAAATTTCCTCCAGGAGATGTTTCCAACCCAGGGATCGAACCAGTATCTCTTAGGTCTCCTGCATTGGCAGGCAAGTTCTTTACCACTAGCACCACCTAGGAAGCCCATGTAAGTGGATAAATGAACTTTAATAAATAATTCAGATTCCTGGGATAGAATAGATGCCATGCTCAAATAGGAAATTGAAGAGTTTAATAAAATAGCTATTTATAAATATGAAAGTGGAGTAAAAAGCAAACAAGGAATGACAACACTGGGGAGCTACTGCCACCCCTAGGCCTAAGAGATGGGGGAAGAAGCAGTTGCTGGAATTTGGGACATAGTGGATTCCCTTATAGGAGCCATGATCCAAGTTGGGTAGATGCAGCCAAATAAAGATGCCCTCAAAGGAGGAAGCCAGTACAGTTATTACTCTGGCTTCTCTTCCCATCAGCTGCTGATCTCCTGCCAGAGCCTCCCATTGGCTGACACAAACCCAAACAGGAAGGCAAGGGAGATCCTTGATGCAGTCCTCCCAGACCAACCTCCAAACGGTCAAGTGGAGAGTAGATCTATAGAGGCAATCACAAATTAAAGATTTTATTATGATTTTCAATCCAGCCAGAGATAATTTTCTTTTTTCTAAGGAACATTCATCATCTTGTCCTCATCATCATTCAAATAGTGAGAAAAACTTAATAACCTAGACAGTGTCATAGGCACTGGGGATACAATCATAAGCAAAAAGACTTAGGCTAAATCCCTGTCCTGAATGAGCAGATAGTTTTATGGGGAAAGAGATTCATCCCAGAGTTCCATAGATATCCTTTTGTAGAGAGAAAATCATGGTCTTTAGAATCAAACCAAAACAGTGTTTGATGACTAACCCATGTCCACTGAGCCTCAGCTTCATCTAATAAAAGTGAATTGTAATTCCTGGTTTTTTTAGGGTTCATGTGTAATTTAAAAACCAAGTACCAGTTCAGTCGCTCAGTCATGTCCTACTCTTTGCAACCCCTTTTACTGTGGCACGCCAGACTTCCCTGTCCATCACCAACTCCCAGAGCTTATTCAAAGGCATGTCCATCAAGTCGGTGATGCCATCCAAACATCTCATCCTCTGTCATCCCCTTCTCCTCCTGTCTTAAATCTTTCCCAGCATCAGGGTCTTTTCAATGAGTCAGCTCTTCACATCAGGTGGCCAAAGTATTGGAGTTTCAGCTTCAGCATCAGTCCTTTCAATCAATATTCAGAGCTGATTTCCTTTAGGATTGACTGGTTTGACCTCCTCACAGTCAAAGGGACTCTCAAGAGTCTTTGCCAACACCACAGTTCAAAAGCATCAATTGTTTGGTGCTCAGCTTTCTTTATAGTCGACTCCCACATCCATTCATGACTACTGGAAAAACCATAGCTTTGACTAGATGGACATTTGTCAGCAAAATAATGTCTCTGCTTTTTAATATGCTGTCTAGATTGTCATGGCTTTTCTTACAAGGACCAAGAGTCTTTTAATTTCATGGCTGCAATCACCATCTGCCATGATTTTGGACCTCCCCCCTGCCACCTCCCAAATAAATTCTCTCACTGTTTCCATTGTTTCCCCATCCATTTGCCATGAAGTGATAGGACCAGATGCCTTGATCTTCATTTTTTGAATGTTGAGTTTTAAGCCAGCTTTTTCACTCTCCTCTTTCACTTTCATCAAGAGGTTCTTTAGTTCTTCTTCACTTTCTGCTAAAAAAAGTGGTGTCATCTGTGTATCTGAGGTTATTGATATTTCTCTCAGCAATCTTGATTCCAGCTTGCGCTTCATCCATCCTGGCATTTCACATGATGTACTCTGCATATTCCCTTCTCCAGTGGACCACATTTTGTCAGAACTCTCCACCATGACCCATCTGTCTTGGATGGCCCTACACAACACAGCTGATAGTTTCATTGAGTTAGATAAGGCCATGGTCCATGTGATTAGATTGGTCATCTATCTCTGCTTTATTGACTATGCCAAAGCCTTTGACTGTGCGGATCACCACAAACTGTGGAAAATTCTGGAAGAGATGGGAATGCCAGACCACTTGACCTGCCTCTTGAGAAACCTGTATGCAGGTCAGGAAACAACAATTAGAACTGGACATGGAACAACAGACTGGTTCCAAATAGGAAAAGGAGTATGTCAAGGCTGTGTATTGTCACCCTGCTTATTTAACTTATATGCAGAGTACATCATGAGAAACACTGGGCTGGAGGAAGCACAAGCTGGAATCAAGATTGCAGGGAGAAATATCGATCACCTCAGATATGCAGGTGAGACCACCCTTATGGCACAAAGTGAAGAACTAAAGAGCCTCTTGATGAAAGTGAAAGAGGAGAGTGAAAAAGTTGACTTAAAGCTCAACATTCAGAAAAGTAAGCATTTTGGGGGGCTCCAAAATCACTGCAGATGGTTACTGCAGCCATGAAATTAAAAGACTCTTGCTCCTTGGAAGAAAAGTTATGACCAACCTAGACTGTATATTAAAAAGCAGACACATGACTTTGCCAACAAAGGTCTGTCCAGTCAAGGCTATGGTTTTTCCTGTAGTCATGTATGGATGTGAGAATTGGACTATAAAGAAAGCTGAGCACTGAAGAATTGATGCTTTTGAACTGTGCTGTTGGAGAAGACTCTTGAGGGTCCTCTGGACAGCAAGGAAATCCAACCATTCCATCCTAGAGGAAATCAGCCCTGAATATTCATTGGAAGGACTGATGCTGAAGCTGAAACTCCAATACTTTGGCCACCTGATGTGAAGAACTGACTCATTGGAAAAGACTCTGATGCTGGGAAAGATTGAAGGTGGAAGAAGACGGCTATGACAGAGGATGAGGTGGTTGGATGGCATCACGACTCAATGGACATGAGTTTGAGTAGACTCCAGGAGTTGGTGATGGACAGGAAGGCCTGGCGTGCTACAGTCCATATGGTCACATAGAGTCAGACACGACTGAGCGACTGAACTGAACTCAATTGAACTGAACTCTGCATATAAGTTAAGCAAGCAGGGTGACAATATACAGCCTTGATGTACTCCTTTCCCAATTTGGAACCAGTCTGTTGTTTCATATCAAATTCTAACTATTGCTTCTTGACCTGCATACAGATTTCTCTGGAGACAGGTAAGGTGATCTGGTATTGCCATCTCTTGAAGAATTTTCCACAGTTTATTGTGATCCACACAGTCAAAGATTTTGGGATAGTCAATAAAGCAGAAATAGATGTTTTTCTGGAACTCTCTTGCTTTTTTGATGACCCAGAAGATGTTGGCAATTTGAACCCTGGTTCCTCTGCCTTTTCTAAATCCAGCTTGAACATCTGAAAATCCACTCTTGATATACGGTTTAAGCCTCACTTGAAGAATTTTGAGCATTACTTTACTAGCTTCTGAGATGAGTGCAGTTGTGTGGTAGTTGGAACATTCTTTGGCATTGTCCTTTGTGATTGGAATGAAAACTGACCTTTTCCAGTCCTGTGGCCACAGCTGAGTTTTCCAAATTTGCTGGCATATTGAGTGAAGCACTTTCACAGCATCATCTTTCAGGATTTGAAATAGCTCAACTGGAATTCCATCACCTCCACTAGCTTTGTTCATAGTGATACTTCCTAAGCCCACTTGACTTCACATTCCAGGATGTCTGGCTCTAGGTGAGTGATCACACCATCATGATTATCTGGGTCATGAAGATCTTTTTTGTATAGTTCTTCTGTGTATTCTTGCCACCTCTTCTTAATATCTTCTGCTTCTCTTAGGTCCAAATCATTTATGTCCTTTATTGTGCCATGAAATATTCATCTAATATAGGTTTTGGCACACAGTAACTAATTATAACTTTGGAAATGGAAAGATCTTCTTTACTCTGTTTACCTGTTCAAATGCTAATCTCTTCTGGAAACACTCCCCACCAAACATGCCCAGAAACTTTGTTTTACCAGTTATCTGCATTTTCCTTAGCCAAGTCAACTTGACACATAAATTTAACCATCACAGACTGCAAAGCACCAAACAAAAACATTTGATATTTGTAAAACCATAACAGCAGCTCTCTCCTCTCTTAACATCACACAACTTCTTTTCATTTTACTTAACATGGGAGCAGGTGGTTGGTGGCAAGTGTAGCTCCCTGTTTCCAGGAAGTGGAGAATTCCTATGCTGATAGTTTGGGTTGTTTCAGATCACTGCATAACCTGCACAAGGAGGGCTAGAAATATGTCCATGTGGAGTGTAGTCATGGCAACACCTGTCACTTCCTGTCTTCACCGGACACACCCTTGACCCCCTCCTGAACTTTTCTACTATTGGGTTACTTTTTAAATGATTTTCATGTAGATAATTATAGACTAAGGCCTTCTGAGTAGTAAGCAAAATAATCCCCATTTTTATTAGTGATATTTGACCTTGTTTATGAGACTTCATTCTAGATGCTACAAGAAAATTTAAGCTGAAAAATCTGTTTAGCTATGATTTAAAAAAAATGAAAACCTTCCAATTTGTGAAGCAGGATGAAAATAAAGAAGAAACAAACTCAGCTACAATGCAGCAGCCTACTTTTTTTTTTAACACTTTGAAGTATAAACATATGTTTTTTTTAATCAAAATAATTATAAAATAGAAGTTTTCCATAATGATATTTTCAAAAAGAAACTTAAGGCTGCTGGATATATCCTTTTAAAGATATTTGATTAGGTGTTAGGGCTACTTATAAGATGCCAGGTCTGTAATCCTCTTGGTTTTCACTGGTCTCCCAGTTATACACAGTGGGTTCCTCTTGACTAAATTTAACCTTAATAAAATGTTTGACAAATGAAATCCAACTTTCAAAAAATTTTGGAAATGCCTGTTAGGAATTACCTACTGATTTTCAATACTCAGCAAACTCTATTCCTGAACATCCTTTATGTACTACAGCATTCAGACCTCTGTCTGCAGAAAGTGAGTTTTGTATTTTTACCTTCTCTAGTCCTTCTGTGAAACAGATTATAAATATAGCAGGGATTTGCATTCACTGTGAACTGAGGACAAACAGCCTCAAGCTGTTCGCTGAATATCCACAGAAATCTATTGCATACCTAAAGAAAATAAAGTGTAGTTTCAATCACTTGACAACATTCCTTATTCATTTGTTAATTCACCACTCATTCATTCATTTACACTTTTTTTTTTTCAGGTACAAGGGCAAAGTATTAAATCAGATAGTATGGAAAAGAAGAGTTATATGACCTTACCTACTTTTAAGAAGTTTGTGTTTCTGCTAGGATAACTGTATGCAACCAAACCTTCAATTAAGTGATAGTTGAAGAACTGTTACAGAGATTCTACTGCTTCTAAACTTTTTTAAAAAACTTTGTATGTGGGCTAGTGTTACCTGTAACATTCAATCAACTTCCAAGATTGAGGAAATGAGGTTCAAAATCATCAAGTTCATTGAATCCTTGGATATGAGACATCCGTCTTTCCTTGCAAATCATATCTCAAGTTGTTTGCTATACATTTGCATAGAGGAATTATCAGGAAACTATCTACAATCACAAATAAATTTTTTCTTTTATGTATTATTTAGTGTGTCAGTAAATTTGGAAAACTCAGCAGCAGCCATGGGACTAGAAAAGGTCAATTTTAATTCCAGTCCCCAAAAATGGCAATGCCAAAGTATGTTCAAACTACCACACAATTACGCTCATTTCATATGCTGGTAAAGTTATGCTCAAAATCCTTCAAGTTAGGCTTCAGTAGTCCGTGAACAAGAATGTCCAGATGTACAACCTAGGTTTAGAAAAGGTAGAGGAATCAGAGATCAAATTGCCAACATTCTTTGGATCATAGAGAAAACAAGGAGATTCCAGAAAAAACATCTACTTCTGCTTCATTGACTATGCTAAAGCCTTTGACTGTGGATCACAACAAACTGTGGAAAATTCTTTAAGAGACGGAAATACAAGACCACTTTACCTGTCCCCTAAGAAACTTGTATGTGGATCAAAAAGCAACAGCTAGAACCAGACAAGGAACAGTGGACTGGTTCAAAACTGAGAAAGGAGTATGACAAGGCTATATAGTGTCACCTTGAGTGTTTATCGTCTATGCAGAGTACATCATGCGAAATGCCAGGTTGGATGCATCACAAACTAGAAAATAAAGATTGCTGGGAGAAATATCAACAGCCTCAGATATGACACCACTCTAATGGCAGAAAGTGAAGAGGAACTGAAGAGCCTCTTGATGAGGGTGAAAGGAGAATGAAAAAGCTGGCTTGAAATTCAATATTCAAAAAACTAAGGTCATGGCATCCAGTCTATCACTTCATGGCAAATGGAAGGGGGAAAATTGGAAGCAGTGACAGATTTTATTTCTTGGGCTCCAAAATCACTGCGGACGATAACTGCCAGCCATGAAATTAAAAGACACTTGCTCCTTGGAAAGAAAGCTATGAGAAACCTAGACAATGTCTTAAAAAGCAGCGACATCACTTTGCTGACAAAGGTCCGTCTAGTCAAAGCTATGGTTTTTCCACTGGTCATGTAGAGATGTGAGACCACAAAGAAGCCTGAGTGCCAAAGAACTTATGTTCTGAATTACAGTGTTGGAGAAGACTCTTGAGAATCCCTTGTACTACAAAGAGATCAAACCAGTCAATCCTAAAGGAAATCAATGCTGAATTTTCACTGGAAGGACTGATGCTGAACTGCAGCTGAACAGCAACAAAAAAGTATGACCCTATCATGTGTTATTGTAAGTGTTAATATTGTGCTCTGAGGGCAACCCAGGTGACACTAGTGGTAAAAATCCTGCCTGCCAATGTAGGAGACACAAGGGACACAGGTTCGATCCCTGGTCAGGAAGATACCATGGAGGAGGGCATGGCAACCCACTCCAGTTTTCCTGCCTGGAGAATTCCATGAACAGAGGAGCTTGGCGGGCTACATACAGTCCATAGCGTTGCAAAGAATTGGATGCATCTGAAGCAGTTTAGCACACATGCATTGTACGCATGGGCATGCAGATAACATTTTTTTCCATTTCTTTCATATATAATATTCAATATATTTTGCACAAATGTATAGTCAGGCCACCCAACATGGCTGTCTCCTGTTATCTGTACATGTCCGGCCGGACCAATGCCTGCTTCCCCTACACGCTATGCTCCTGACTAACCTTCCTAAGCACTTGCTCCCAGGCCCCAGCTGATGATTGTTCTCATCAAAGGGACGGGGAGGGGCATGTCCCTCTGGTGGTTTCCCTGGTAGCTAATGAGCCCACCTGATGTCAATTCCTCCCATAACCCACAATCTCTGGAGAGAGAGAAGACGGCCGCCATGTCCTGCTTGTCCTCGGCTGCACACAGTGGGGTGTTGCTCCAGGACCTTGCTGCAGACACGTAAGCGCCCCCACCCATTAATCTCTGATGTCTCTGTAGCTAAATCCAGCCTCTTTCTTCAGCTTGAAGCTAGGTAAGTACAGGCCTTGTAGGCCTGTGGGGTGTAGCCCTGCAACAAAAACACTATGTAACTTTTCCTGTGTCAGCAATATGTGCAAACACTTTATTCTTTATGCTATAGTGTTGACTGTTAAATAACAATGCTGTTTTTGCAGAGTATAACAAACATGGACACAATTAGGAAAGGTATTTTTCTCCTGCTAATCTCAGAGGGAGCCAGTCAAGTTCTCTGTCCATAATGCAGCCAGACTGACTTTAGAAAAAAGCAAGATCCACCTCACTACATCCTCACTTAGTTATCTGCCAATAGTGTTCAACCACTATTAGAATAAAAGTCAAACTCTTTTAACATAGCCATTAGGCCCAACAGGACCTGGTCCCTTCTTACTTCTCCTTCTTCAAGTTCCAGTCACTGCAACCTTTCTCCATTCTTTATGCATCCAGACTTTTGAGCTGGACTGTCTATGTTCAGTTCTCAATTGGCCATTTACTAGCTCTGTGGTCTTAGACAAAGTACTTAGTTTCTCATCTATAATAGGGATGTAATAATGTACCTGCTTGACACTTTTGTTGTTATGAGGATCAAATAATATATATGAAATTACCAATTTGTGCCTGGCACACAGAGCTATAAGAGGATTCTTGTTGTTTGCTATTCTTGTATAAGTACTTTAATACATGCTTTTGTCTCTGTTTTTAATACTGCCTTTCCTTTAGCTAAAGTATACTTACTATTTTATATCAGCTTAAATGTTCTATGTCTAGAAAATATTTTCCATTTAAATTAAATCAGAACTCCCTATTATATAGTTTTCTAGTACCCCATATGTCCTTAGAAGCACTGACCACAATAATGACTAGATAATTGTTAATTCTTTCCAGTTTTTCACTTGAATCCATCTCCGCTGCTCCAAGGATATAGACCCAGTCCATCATGCCGATCACTTTGTAACCCCTCCATCTCTCACCCCCAACCTATGAACGATTCTCAATAGTTTAAATGACTGGTGAGTTCCATATGCTCTCTCTCTCTCTTCCTGTCCTCCTTTCAGAATCGAGAGAAACAAGGAATGATGTGGCTAGCACGGAGGCATCAGGGACTCTTAGGACACCTCTGTGCTCTGAAATGCACTCTGCACTGCAGCATCATGAAAGAAAAAATGAAACAGTGTGGAGAGATGGAGAAGAACACACTGGGGAGTAAGTTAGACGGTAAGAAAGGACACACATGTCTCAAAAAGGAAAGACTAATTATCCCAATGGTATTCCTGAGATCAGGGCAAGGGATCCAGTCATACATGGCAGAAAATACAAATGGGAACCCCTAGTAAGACCTCTCATATCCAACCACAGCTCTGCCTCGGGACCACAGCAAAATGAGTCCAATTGACAAAGAGACTCTCATAGTTTTCCCACATGTCCTGTAAGAGTTCCAGAGCATTAGTCTTTCATCAGGAACATTTGTGTTCAATCTGTTTCCTCATGCTCAGCCCCTGAATAGCCTCTTCATTTGTGTAATATTTTTCCCTCACTTCCTTCTTTAACACCAAAATCAATTCTGAGGAACTCCTCAAAATCTATATGATGAGCTATATGCTCACTGTCTCTCTCTAAAAAAATGCGTTTGTGTACCTGTGAATATCTTTCTATGATTTCCATATATCTATATAAATTTTTTTCCTCTCCAACTTTAACAGTTAAACCTAGAATGGTTCCATTTATTTCCCTGTTTCAACCTTTCTGCACTCTCTAGTGCTAACCAGAAGATGTCAGTCTTACAACTCAAATTGATTCTTTGGCCCTCTCCCAACTAGCCTCAATACAAGTCAACGTAAGATCCCAGGGCAAAGACTCCTGAAGTCCCCTAAAAATTCAATAATAGACATGCAATTTTATGTACTAGGATTTCCTTTTTGGTATTTAAATACATCTTGTCTATTTGGGATTTACATATATGTAATTGGTTCGCAATTTCTATTCATAGACCTTCTCTAAATAGCTGAAACCAAACCAGTGTTGAGACTAAAGAATCAGAGAACTGTGAAGTTTGAAGGGCCTTAGAATTTTCTACCCTCTCTACATGAATTTCTTTAATTCAAGAATGGAATGTGATTTCTTAGTACAAATTTATTTTCCTATTCATACATTCATTTATGGCTCAAAATTTTAATAGAACATATTCTATATGCTTGGCAATGGGATAACTGCTTAGGATACAAACGTAAACAAGATGAAGTAGACACAATCCTTGCCCTCTGTTATGGGTTGAATTGTGCCCCTCCACCCCCCAAGAAAGGGGGGTGTAGTTCCCCAGTACTTTAGAATGTGAACTTATTTGAAAATAGACTCATTGCAGACACAACAATTAAGAAGATGAGGTCATACTGAAGTAGGGTGGGTGCTTAATGCAATATGACTGATGTCCTTTTATAAGAAAAGGAGAGAGAGAGACAGGGAGAAGATGGTCACGTGGCAACAGAGGATGAGATTAAAATGATGCATCTTCAAGTCATGGAATGTAAAGGGTGTCTTTTTTGTTATTATTTTACTTTTTAATTGGAGGGTTTTTTTTTTTTTTTTTTACAATGTTGTGTTGGTTTCTGCTGTACAACAATGTGAATCAGCCATAATATATATATAGGTAGATAGAGATATCTATATCTATATATGGTATCTCAGCTGATAAAGAATCCACCCGAGACCCCAGTTTGATTCCTGAGTTAGGGAGATCCACTGGAGAAGGGATAGGCTACCCACTCCTGTATTCATGGGCTTCCCTGGTGGCTCAGCTGGTAAAGAATCCACGTGCAATGTGGGAGACCTGGGTTTGATCTCTGCATTGGGAAGATCTTCCCTGGAGAAGGGAATGGCTACTCACTCCAGTATTCTGGCTTGGAATATTCCATGGACTATATAGTCCATGGGGTCGCAGAGTCAGACACAACTGAGCAACTTTCACTTTTTATAAGTCCCCCCTCCTTCTTGAGCCTCCCTCCCAATCACCATCCCAGGTAATGACAGAGTGCTAGGGTGGGCTCCCTGTGTTATACACCAGCTTTCCACTGTTGTTTTTTCAGAGCCTAAGTTGTGTCTGGTTCTTTGTGACCCCTTGAACTGCAGCATGCCAGGATTCCCTGTCCATCACCATCTCCTAGAGCTTGCTCAAACTCATGTCCACTGAGTCAGTGATGCCATCCAACCATCTCATCATGTTGTCCCCTTCTCCTCTTGCCCTCAGTCTTTCCCAGCATCAGGGTCTTTTCCAGTGTGTCAGGTCTTTGCATCAGGTGGCCAAAATATTGGAGCTTCAGTTTCAGCATCAGTCCTTCAGATGAATTTTCAGGGCTGATTTCCTTTAGGATTGACTGGTTTGATCTCTCTGCTGTCCAAAGGACTCTCAAGAGTCCTCCAGTACCACAGTTTGAAAGCATCAGGTCTTCAGTACTCAGCTTTCTTTATGGTCCAACTCTCACATCCATACATGACTAACCTTCCCACTAGCTATCTGTTTAATACACGGTAGCATATATATCCAGAGAAGGCAATGGCACCCCACTCCAGCACTCTTGCCTGGAAAATCCCATGGATGGAGGAGCCTGGTACGCTGCAGTCCATGGGGTCACTAAGAGTCGGGCACGACTGAGCGACTTCACTTTCGCTTTTCACTCTCATGCATTGGAGAAGGAAATGGCAACCCACTCCAGTGTTCTTGCCTGGAGAATCCCAGGGACAGGGGAGCCTAGTAGGCTGCCATCCATGGGGTCGCGCAGAGTCGGACACGACTGACGCGACTCAGCAGCAGCAGCAGCATATATATCGGAGAAGGCAATGGCACCCCACTCCAGTACTCTTGCCTGGAAAATCCCATGGACGGAGGAGCCTGGTAGGCTGCAGTCCATGGAGTCGCTAAGAGTCGGACACTACCGAACAACTTCACTTTCACTTTTCACTTTCATGCATTGGAGAAGGAAATGGCAACGCACTCCAGTGTTCTTGCCTGGAGAATCCCAGGGACAGTGAAGCCTGATGGGCTCCCGTCTATGGGGTCGCACAGTCGGACACGACTGAAGCGACTTAGCAGCAGCAGCAGCAGCAGCAGCAGCAGCATAAATATGTCAGTGCTACTCTTTCAATTCGTCCTGCCCTCCCCTTCCCGCTCTGTGTCCACAAGTCCTTCCCCCTCTGTGTCCAAGTCTGATGTCTCTGGCAAACATCAGAAGCTACAAATGGCAAGGCAAGATTCACCCCTATATAGGTTTCAGAGAACTCAGCTGACGCCTTGATTTTAAACCTCAGGACTTCCTGGTGGTCCAGTGGTTAAGACTCCACACTTCCACTGCAGGGGGCAGGTTTTCAATCCCTGGTTGGGGAACTGAGATCCCACATGCTGTGAGGTAAGGTCAAAAAGTAAATAAATAAATATATTTAAACTTCTAGCCTCCAGAACTATGAGATAATACATTTTCTGTTGTGTTAAGCCACCTAGTTTGTGTACTATGCTATGATAGCCCTAGGAAACTAATGCACCCCTAAAAAGATGATGAAATACAGACAAGTAAGCTAATACAATGTAATAAATACTGTTATAATTGAAATATGGACTATGATAAGAAAATATAAGAGAAATACCCATCAGAGGAGAGCAGAGGAGAGATTTATAGAGGAAGTGACTCCCCATTCCAAGAGTCAACAACAAAAAAAGAGATGTCAAAGACTTGCCCAGGTAAATTACTGTGAAGCAGTAGAGCCATTTTGTAAATGGAGAAAAGCACCTAACTTACCTGCTTACAGTCCTTTGCTCAGCTCAGAACTTAGGTCACCAATCAGAGTATTATTAGATATGAATCTCAACCCAGAAGTTCTGAGACTCTGATTGAAAAAGATTTTATTGGTTATTTTCATTTTCTATATTATGTAACTAAGAGAAAAATAAACCTCTTTCAAACCTATAGTGACTGGAGCAACCAGTTTGTATAAGGGCACTTGCAGTTCCACGGAGCCTTCATCTTCCTTCTCTTCCCTTCCCTTCTGTCTGCCCTTACTTCTGCCCCATCAGAGCTCTGGGCTCCTTCTGTTCTCTGCTTTTTCCCTGCATCTGATTTGACTAAATTTCTACTAATTGACCTGCATCACTTATTGCACGTAGATTTTTTAGAATCTCTCATGTACCCACCAGAGTTTTTGTTTGCCAGCCCCCGATTCTTGTTTCAAAATCACCATCTTCCCTCTAAGCCTCTAAGTCAAGGTTCTCCTGAGAAACAAAACCTATACGAATTGACTCGCATGAATGGAGGAGATTGAGAAGTCCTACATTGCCACCTGCAATGTCTGAGCTGCATTGCCATTCAGTCTGAGTCTAAATGCCTGGGAACCAGGAAATCCAATGAAATGAAACCCCAGTTTGGAGAGAAGAGAAGATGAGATAAGATGTTCCACGCTTTTCATTGGCTGAGTTGTTGCCAGGAAAGGAGTCTATTTTTCTTCCTATTAGACTCAGCTATCATCACAGGGCGTGAGAACTCCGTTCTGGTCTCCAGACTCCAATCAAGTATAGTAATTAGGTTTTCACTTGTTAATTTGTTACAGGTCTCCCTTTTGATCAAGATCTATCTCTGAAAGCATCACATTAACCAGGTTTTTCCAGTTTCATTGACTTTTTATCCCTAAATGATAGGAAAGAGCTTTCCCTGGGTGTGGTGCATCCTGTCAGACGGAAAGGACATATATTGGAAATCTGCTGAGATCGTATTCAAGTAACTAGAAGGGGTAGAAGAGAGAACTCTCAGGTGCTTTTTATCTAAAGTCCATGTGTTATCAAGATCATTGATATTGGCGACCATTGGAAACATGTCCTGATCAAAGGTTCCGTGACAAACTTTAAATAAGCCTGGTCTTTATATCCTAGTCTATCTCAACAGATGTCATCTACTTCAGTTCTAGAACTCTTTACTTTCAGATTTCCAGATGATGTGAAGTTCCAGACAGGGTTTGTGATGAGAATTCAGAACTTCTGTGTGAAGTGCAGAATGCCTCAAGGGGGTCCCACAATGATTTTCTCAGCGTCCTTGACCAAAAGGGCAGTGGCAATAATATCTCTAAGACAGGAGGAGTATCTTCATGTCACAGGGTCCAGCTACTGGCTATAATAACCTATGAGTCAAATGTGGTCCCCATGTTTTTGAGACAGTACCCCAAGAGCATCCTCTTCCTTTTCATATACAAAAAGAAATCTGATAACTGGGATGTCCAAGGGCAGATAGGTTCATCAAACTCTCCTTTGAGGCTTTGAAGGCTATGCCATTTCAGTTCAGTTCAGTCGCTCAGTAGTGTCCAACTTTTTGCGTCCCCATGAGCCACAGCACGCCACGCCTCCCTGTCCATCACCAACTGCTGGAGTCTACCCAAACCCATGTCCATTGAGTCGGTGATGCCATCCAACCATCTCATCCTCTGTTGTCCCCTTCTCCTGCCTTCAGTCCATTTAGTCCACCCTATAAAACTGGGTCAGTGATGTTACTCTTTAGTAAAACACATGTTGGTTTGGCCATAAGTGAGAAATTTGAAATCCATTTTGGCAATAACTAGCCCAAGAAAACTTCTCAGTTGGTGATTAGTTTTGGGTTGTGGGAAACAAGACGCCCTGAAGTCTGATTGGACCCAAGTGTAGCCCTTGTTCTGATAATCAAATCAAATTGCAATTTTCCTTTGGCAACCTCATGCCCTTTTAAGCGAAAAGCTTTAGCAAGGAGGTGCTGTCTTCCTGTGAGGAGGCTTGTAAAAAAGAGCAAAGAAGCAAATCATGCACATATTGCAACAAAGTAGAACCCCTCTGGAACTTTATATCATCCAGACCAACTTGCAGGATTTGTGATATATAAGAATGATTCTAGGTAAGACCCGGAGGCATTAGTGTCCAGGGCATTGTTTATATTCCCCAGTGAAAGCAAAAGAGTATTGGCTAGCTTCACCAGCTGGGATATTAAAGAATGCACTGCATAAGTCAATTACAGTTAAAATTTTGGATCCGGTAGGAATGGGTGTTAGTGACTTATGAAGGTTAGAAAGTACAGGGTGTCAAGGGATGACAATGTTTATTGCTCAGAGGTCCTAGACAAACTTTTATTTTCAGCTGTTAGGTTTTCTGACTAGTGAAATAGTATTATAGGGACTGTTACAAAGGATAATGAGGCCTTGAGCTTTGTAATCTTATATTATGGGCATTATACCTCTAGGGTCTGCTTTATGTATAAAGTATTGATTAATTCTGTAAAGAGATTTTGAGGGATCTATTAGAAATATAAGGGGAGTTGTGCTGTGAATTTTACTAATATCAGTTGGAGATTTTGCCTTTAAGGATAGTGGTGGCTGATTCAATAGGGACATAACAATCAATGTTTTCAGAATCATCTCTAGTACTGTCAGAAATGAAACAAATAAAAGATGTCAAAGAGTCATTTAATTTACCTGGTTGGTTACTTTGATGTCTGCTGTTTAAATTCTAGAATTATTTCCCTCTTTGGGGGAAAATTCCAGCATGATTCTACCCTAAAAAGTCTTGGCTTAAAAAATGGATAGGGGCAAAAGCACTAAGGGGAAAAAAAAGTGTGCATGTCTCAAATGGACTAAACAAACGTGAATAGGTTCAGAGACAGGAACCCCTTGAGTTTCATTAGAGATCCCCACTCTTGAAACTGTTTTAGTACTCCAGGGCAGGTGCTGCCTTATAGTAGCGGGGCTGAGCACTGAGAGTGCAGCCTTGGTGTCAATTAATACTGGAAGAGAATGTTTCTCCAGGCTGATCAAGAGAGGGGTTAGGAAGATCCCCCAGAATTCCTCAGCTCCCCAGGATTGGGAATTGTGGGGACGTTAGAAAGACTGGTTAGAGGGCTGAAGCTTCCTGAAGTGCTTAAATTTGTAACAGCCTGTTTCCAATGCCTTGGCTCTTTGCAATAATAGCAGAAACTAGGAAGATTTTGGTTTGTTAAGGGTCCTTATTAACTGCAGTTGACCATAAAGAGTCTTAGCAGTCTTCCTTTCAGGTGACTCATCTATTAACAGAAAGCAAGAGAGCTGGCTTGCCAGACTGACTAAATCTGGAGTAGACATAGTTTCCCATTCCCTTATGATCTTTTTTACCGTAAGGAAAAGGTCCTGTAATGCGGGAGACCTGGGTTCGATCCCTGGGTCGGGAAGATCCCCTGGAGAAGGAAATGGCAACCCACTCCAGTACTCTTGCCTGGAGAATCCCATGGACGGAGGAGCCTGGTGGGCTACAGTCCATGGGGTCGCAAAGAGTCAGACACGACTGAGCGACTTAACTTTCAGCCCATTAATAAACAAAGAGTTAAGAATTACCTTAACATCTAGAGGAAGACCAGAAACTTCTTTAAAAATAATCTGAAGTCAGTTGTAACAGTCATGAACAGGCTTAGATTTTTGCTGAAGCATTAATTATGTTCCAATCAACAGATTCTGGTAAAGCCCCAGGAACTGGTTGATGAAGTCACCTAGCAATTGCAGATCCTGAGCTGGTCTCCCAGTTCTAATTCTAGAAACCTTTCAGGATTGTTCCAATTAGTTTTCGTCCAATGCTGGGCCTGTCCTTCACACACATAAGAACTAGCTGATACAAGTCAGAAAAACCGGGTTGATAAGTTTGAATGATTATATTCAATTCCTCAGCAAATCAATGAGAATCTTCCGTTACTTTGGCACATTTGCTTTGACTATTGCTTTCTTCAGTTCAGGAATTATAAGAAATTAAGGGTTTAGCCTCTGGATCCTCAGAAGGCTTAATTTTAAAGAGACAGGTTTTGATAAGTTCAGAGGAAAAGGGAGTGAGGAGAGTTTCAGAGAAAAAGAGCTTTTCAGTGAGAAAAAGGATGGGGAACTGAGGCTACAGCTGCATAGGCAGCATAGAAAGAAAAAGTAAGATGGCACAGAGGCCGGGCCTGAGCAAAAAGCCAAGGAAGAGGAACACAAGGCTTCAGGAGCCCTTTTATATTTCTCTAATTGTTTGTTTGCCTCACATAATCTTAAAATCTTATTTTTCAGAGAGGCGATTCTAGGCTTCTAATAGCATTGAAAGCTCAAAATACCAATCAAAACAGGCATTTTATTCAGCTTTGGAAATTTTAGAGCTATGGTGGTCCAATTTGGTTTTAAGAACAGTAAGTTTGAGGATTTCTAAAGTCCTCCATAATAGCCATTAATATGCCAAATTGCCTTTGATCAGGTCAGCCTGTTTAGTCAGAAATATATATGAGAAAGAACTGTGGTTTGTAAACATAAGATGGTTCGAGTCCCTGTAGAGGTGGTGCCCTCAAAATATTTAGATAGCTAGGACCCCATTTCTCAAAATTTTATCTCTAAATTAAAAGAATAATTTTTTAACAGCCTAAACAGCTCAGACAGCTTACAGCTCAACTCAAATAGCCTGAACAGCTCAAATAGCTTGCAATTCAAACAGCTTAAACACTTCAAATATCTCAACCAGTCTGCAGGCCTAATATCAGGCAGTTCTAAGAAAATAGCTTAGTCCTGGAGGAGTCAAACCAAAAGCTTCTTAGCTCAGTTTCTATAGAAGAACCCCTATTCCTGAGGAATAAACTGAAGGCTAAACTGGCATGGTTCTGGTTAAATAGCCCCTATTCTCAAAGGAATGGGTCAAAGGCTGAACCAGTTCCAGTTGGAACAGTCTGATTTCAAATTAGACTGAAGTGCCAAATGAATAGTCCCATACAGAGCAAGGCTTTAACTAGAAAAAGTGAAACCTTAAAATATATTCTGATTAAAACCTGGGGAGCTTAAAAATATAAAAAGGGCAGAAGCTCAAATCCAGGAGAAATACATACCTTCAAACTGAGGGGTTTTCAAGAAAAGCAATGAGCAACAATGAGCTCACTGTGGGTACCACACTTATATATTCACCATCCCTGGAGCCATCAGGGGTCTTCTCTGGATCCCTGTATGGACCACCAAAATGTTGACTTAAATAGACTGCCAGATATTTCTCCAGCAAAAATATGGGTTTATTCAGGATCAGCAAAAAAATTTCATTTTGGGGTCTGCAACTGTGGAGTGAAAGTATGTTAGCTGCTCAGTCATGTCCAACTCTTTGAGACCCCCATAGACTGTAGCCCACCAGGGTCCTCTGTCCATGGTAATCTCCAGGCAAGAAGACTGGAGCAGGTTGCCATTTCCTTCTCCAGGGGATCCTCCCAACCCAGGGATCGAACCAAGGTCTCAGGCATTCCAGGCAGGTTCTTTACCATCAGGGAAGCAGAAGCCACGTGCAAATCCCTAAACAGCTAGGGAAAAAGAACTCTTTTACAGAAGAGAAAAAATTAGAGTCAGCAGAGTCTGTGTCTTTTCAATTGCTGTCTCTGCCAGGAAAGAAGAGGAGTCTTCTTTCTTCCTGCTGGGCTCTGCTATCATCACAGGGCGTGAGAGCTCCCCTTTCCGGTCTCCTGACTCTATTTAGTTGATGTTTCTGTTCATGAAATTTTTACAATTTCAGTGGTTATTATGGTGCTACTATTGCTCCTAATTAAAGAACTCTTGACCTAAATGTGACTTGGGTTGGGGAGATTATTCAAGGTACATAATATTTTTTTTTTTCAAAGCTTTTCATAGCACTTAGTGACCCTCAAGAAAATTGAGAGGATGCAAATCAGACATGGCTTCCTGGACATGTGTAAGTGGAAGCCACAATGAACTGTACACATACAGCCATCCTTTGGTATTCACAGGGGATTGATTCAGGATTCCCAGGGATTCTGAAATCTATGGATGCTCAAGTCCCTTATATTAAATGACACAGAATTAACATATAACCTATGAACATCATTCTGCATATTTTAAATCATTTCTAGATTACTTATCAATCAATGTAAATGCTATGTAAATAGTTGTAAACACAAGATAAATGTTATGTAAATAGTTATTGGTATATGGCAAGTTCAAGTTTTGCCTTTTTAAAATTTCTATAATTTTTTTCAATTATTTTCAATCCATAATTGGTTGAATTTGCTGATGTGAAACCCACAGATATTGAGGACAACTGTACTACTTCTCCTCCCCCCAATCCCAGAAATGGAAATCTACTGATAATGACTTTTCTTATTCAATCATAATACTGATAAATAAAAAATAATGATTAGGTAAGTGATGAAGGAACCCAAAGTACACATCCACTTGTAAAAAAAATGTGAAGACTTTGTAGCAACTTGGAAAATATTTTTGATAAACAACTACAAGAGAAAATAGAATGAAAATTAATAAACAGGTAAGACTTTAAAAAAAAAAGAAAGCAAAATATTTTGCTTCCACAAATAACCAATAAATTTCATTAAAAAAAAGCCCACAGGAAAATTACTTATAATCTCATCATCTTTAAAAATCAAATGTTTTTATGTTTTCTTTGTCATTTTTGGCTCATTATGCACTTACCATATTCTCTAACTAAAAATTCATTCATTCAATTGTTCGATGTATAAGGTGTATTTAAGGGCCCTGTAATATACTCTAGAAAGATAGTAATGAAGTATCTAGAGACATGTCACTCCCTCAAAGCCCTTCTGTTAAGACAAAGATTAAGGAGAATTCCCTTTGTGTAAGTAAAGTAAGTAAGTGTAGTCGCTCAGTCATGTCCAACTCTTTGTGACCCCATGGACTGTAGCCTATGAGGCTCCTCACTCCTTGGGATTCTCCAGGCAAGAGTACTGGAGTGGGTTGCCATTTCCTTCTCCAGGGGATCTTCCCAACCCAGGGATCGAACCCAGGTCTCCTGCATTCCAGGCAGACACTTTAACCTCTGGGCCACCAGGGAAGTCTTAATCCTACCCTCAGGTCCATTTTTTGTTTACTTCTCTGGATATATTACTATAGGAGCATTTCAACCTACATGGTAATGATTGTTTAATGAACTTCTCTTTAGCTAGACTCTGAGCATATAGAAAACAAAAAGTGCTCTATTTTTTATTGTAAGCCCTTGGTCTAAAACTGTACCTAGTTTATAATAGAGAATAAATGATAGAGAAAAGGGAAAGGAAAATGGTGAGATAGGAAGAAGAGCAGGAGGATGTGAGAGATTAATACTGGAAGGAATAAATGAGTTTGATATGTGCAGATATGATTTGACTACAGCACAAAGAACAGCAGCTTCAAGCCATCAAAAGAAGCAATTTTACTGGGTTTGTGAGGAGGTGACATTCATGCCCTTCGTTTCATTAACTTGATGCTTGTTAAACTGAACAGTCAACCCTATTATCCTACATTGTAAATTATACTTATTTTATGATCCGTTTTTAGCCAGAACAGTACAAGTAGTAGAGATCATTATGGGAATTTAATGACTATTATGAGTAGTAAGAGAGATGTTTTGAAGATAACATCTGCCTCTTAGAATAATAAAACTGCACATCTGTTTGTTGTGTTAGTTTGGAGCTAACAGAAAATATGGGGTTTTTTGTTGTTTTTTTTTAAGATTTCTCCACAAACATGTGTTTTAGTAACCACTGATTTATTAGAATCACATGTGCAAGAAAAACTGTAAGTCTTGTCTATGTCTCTGTTTCCGTCTTTGTCTGTCTCTGTCACCTTCTTCTCTCTATCAGCATCTCACTCACCCCTCTTTCATACACACTTTACCCCATGTCAGAGGGAAAATTACTCACTTTGTCAGGTTTCCCAAGAAATCCCTAATAAGGATTCAAATATCCTTTACACACTATGTATCTTCCCTGGTGGCTCAGACGGTAAAGTGTCTGCCTGCAATGTGGGAGACCCAGGTTTGATCACTGGGTCGGGAAGATCCCCTGGAGAAGGCAATGGCAACCCACTCCAGTTCTCTTGCTTAGAAAATTCCATGGATGGAGGAGCCTGGTAGACTACAGTCCGTGGGGTCGCAAAGTGTCGGATACGACTGAGCGACTTCACTCTCTCTCTCTCTCTACACTGTGTATATATTTGTGCATGTCTGTGTGTGTGTAATTTATGTATCACTAAATGTTTACTCATGAAGTTACTATTAAGGGAGGTTTACATTGTTTATTTCTTTGTTAAAAGCTATGTTGTTTGGTCCTTGCCTGTGATGATGGTATACGATTTTAGTAATAAATTCAGTCTTTTGAGACTCTTCTAACTGGATATTAGATGTTTAAAGGTTCCCATGGTTTTACAGCCTTTGAAATTGTGTGGAGCAGACTGTTCATTCATTTATTCATGCCTTAATCTTATCCTTCATGGAACAAACACATGTTGGATGCCTATGTACATGACTTGGACTAGGATAAGACTATGATCACAGAGGTCATAGTAACAACACAGGATTACTTGTTTTTAAGGATCTCACAATTTAGAAGGATAGAAAAAAATAAGTAAAGTCAAGTGATAATTACAAAAAAGAAGTACATACAAGATGATGCAGAAAAGGGAACAGAGGACTAGCTTCTGCCTTTAAGGATTAGGGAGGGCTTTGATGAAGTGATTCTGTTAAATCCAGACCCAAAACATACAGTGAATTCATTGTGAAGTTCAGCAGCTGAATCATTAATCATCTACCTTAAGAGAGTTAGAAGAACAAAGTTTCGTTCACGTGTAAGTATGATTAGTTGCCAGGGTCCAGCCCTGGTGGATCCAGGGTAATTCGAAGGGGAGATGGAGTAGGCGTCCTAGGAAAAAACTTATTTAATTACAGATATATAGAGAGATTAGAAACGGATAGTGTAGTAGGATATATTAGTGGAGCAAAAGAAGCTGAATAACTTGGTTTACGTGGAATACCAATCACCACCTACGTAGGCCACAGGCGTCTTTCCGTTCTCCCGAGGGAGAGGAGGCACTGAGACCTCCCCAGTCCGATCTTAGAAGCCCAGGCAAAATTAGCAGGCTTGGTGAGTACCCACATTCCAGATGGGAATTCAGCCAGAAAAACGGGGAGCAAGAAAGAACGACACGGGAGAATCAGTCTTTACAGAAACTGATCCCATTTCTTTATTTTTTACGCTTGCTTATATACCTTTTGTTATACATAGGGATGAATACAGAGTCACGTGGGGGTCAGCAGTCCTGACCTTTATCAAAATCAGGTGCTTCACATAAATGTATAAAGAAAAGGTCTTAGGGGTTTTACATCATCTTCTGGCCATGAGGCCTGCTGACATTTTATGATCCTTTCTTTCTGATAAACGAAAAGCTTATTTTTTCCAAGGGTGTTTTTTCTTAAACCAGGCACCACCCTCTGAAGTTACCAGATAAAGTTGCATTCCTATAGGGTGAGGGTGTAGTGGGTTACAACTAAGAAAGGAATTTATTTAACCTAAGGTTAACACGATTAATCTTAAAGGTTAATACTTATTTCTCCTATATGCTAATTATATTCATTATAAGGGCAGGGAATATGGAGATTTAGCAGCAAACATCAGCCCAGCAAATGAAAACCCTTCACCAATGTTCCCCTTAAGATCTGTTTAGTCTTAAGATAGTGATAAAGTTACATTTTTACATAGCAAGGACACAGTGACTTATAACAAAGTACAGTGATCTATAACAAAAGAGAAAATTCATTAACTCAAAAAGTCTAGTATTGCTAACATCAAAAACTACCATATTTCCTTTTCTATATTCCTATATTCTATATTTCTATATTCTATATTTCTTGATTAATATATTCCAGGTGGAAATGGCAATCCACCCCAGTATTCTTGCTTGGAGAATCCCATGGATGGAGAAGCCTAGTAGGTTACAGTCCACAGGGTCGCAAAGAGTTGGACACAACTGAGTAACTTGACCTTAAGGATACGAGGCCTGGCGGCAATCATTGACTCAACAATGAGAAAAGCTCTATGCTAATTAAGACTTTCAAAATACTCCAAACTCTCTGTGCTCTTTATGGTTGAGAGGTAATAAACAATCATGTGTGTAGTGGCAGGAGTATGGATAATCCTGTCACACAAACTAGTCTGCCGAGAGGTTTGACCTGAGACACCCTTGTCACACCCAGGGCAAGGAATTAGCAGCAATTATTGGCACAACAAATGAAAAACCCTTCACCAATATAATTCCTCACCAACCCACTATACTAACAATTTCCAACTTCCCAAAAGAAGCTGCCTTCAGCAAGTCCAAAACATCCCGTGCCTCTGACAGCTGGGAGGCTGCAAACAATCACATGTGGCCAGACAAACCTGTACAGGCAGGCTAGATAACCTTCAGAGGAGTTCGTAAGTTGAAACACTCTTGTCACGCCCAAGAATTTTTATTGACTTGGAGCTGTAAGTTAACTCCTTCTCCGAGAGAGGTAATGGGGGTCAGCCCCCTGTAAAGTCAGAGGTATAGGTGAGAGCATAAAACAGTAAAGTAGGCAGACCCTGGTTTGGGGGGTAGATGCTCGGGAACCGGGGGTTTCCTGAGGCTCCATCCCGCCTCTGCGTATGCCAAAGCCTCCTTCCTCATGACCTTTGCCATGGGTGGAGTTCTTCACACTGGCTCCCGGCAATTAGTAAAATGACAAATATGAAAAGTAGACTTAGATTGCCAGAAAAGACCCCAGAGACAATAATAATATTTACTCACCTAAAAAATGATACAGAAAAATCAGTTTTGATTTTGAGTTGTGCCCAAGTTCTATAAATTCATGTATGGGACTATACATATCCTTCCTCAGGTTTGGCAAATTTTCAGCATTATTTTTCTTTTTTGAGTAGTGAATTTTTATTTTTTTCAAATTATTTTTGAAATTTATTTCTGATTGATTGATGATTGCTTTACAGTATTGGCTTGATATCTGTCATACATCACCATGAATTAGCCATAGGTGTATGTATGTCGCCTGCCTCTTGAACCTCCCTCTGGAACCTCCCTCCCACCTCCCACCCTTTCCCACCCCTCTAGGTTGTTACAGAGCCCCAGTTTGGGTTCTCTGAGTCATACAGCAAATTTCCGTTGGCTCTCTGTTTTACATATGTTAGTGTATATGCTTCCATGCTCCTCTCTCCATTTATCTCACCTCCTCCTTCCTCTCCCTTGCGCTTGTCCACAAGTCTCTTGTCTGTATCTGTGTCTCCATTGCTGGCCTATGAATAGATTCATCGGTACCATATTTCTAGATTCCATATAAATGGAATCTTTTTTTCCTTTTCTGAAAAAAAAAAAATATTTTTTTCTCTTTCTGACTTACCTCGCTCTGTATAATAGAGCTCTAGGTTCATTCATCTCATTAGAAATGACTCAAATTCATTCCTTTTTATGGCTGAGTAGTATTCCATTGTATATGTATACCACAGCTTCTTTATCGATTCATCTGTCAATGGCTATCTAGGTTGCTTCCATGTCCTAGCTATAATAAATAGTGCTGCAATGAACATTAGGTACATGTGTCCTTTTCCATTTTGGTTGCCTCAGTGTATTTGCCTAGAAGTGGTATTTCTGGGTTGTATAGAGGTTTTATTCCTAGTTTTTTAAGGAATCTCCATACTGTCTTCCATATTGGCTGTATCAATCGACATTCCCACTAGCAGTGCAAAACGGTTCCTTTTTCTCCACACCCTCTCCAGTACTTGTTGTTTGTGGATTTTTTGATTATGGCCATTCTGACTGGTGTGACGTGATTTCTCATTGTAGTTTTTATTTGAATTTCTCTAATAATGAGTGATGTTGAGCATCTCTTCATGTGTTTATTAACCATCTGTATGTTTCTCTTCTTTGGAGAAACGTCTGTTTAGGCCATTGGCCCATTTTTTTGATTGGGTTGTTCCTTTTTCTGGTATTGAGTTGTATGTGCTTCTTGTATATTTTGGATATTAACCCTTTGTCAGTTGTTTCATTTGCCATTATTTTCTCCAATTTGGAGGATTGTCTTTTCACTTGGTTATACTTTCCTTTGCTGTGCAAAAGCTTTTAGTTTAATTAGGTCCCACTTGTTTATTTTTGGTTTTATTTACATTATTCTAGGAGGTGGATCATAGAGGATCTTGCTATGATTCATGTCATACAGTGTTTTGCCTATGTTTCCTTCTAAGAGTTTTATAGTTTCTGGTCTTACATTTACCATTATTTCTTGAAACAAGTTTTCTACCTCTTTCTAGGTAGAAAACTTGTTTCAAGGCTTTATTCATTCTTTTATTCTTTTTCCTTCTCTGACTTGATAATCTCAAATGACCTGTTTTCAGGCTCACAGATTCTTTTTTCTGTTTGAACAAGTCTTCTATTTATGTTCTGTATTGCACTTACAGAACTATTTATGTTCAGTTCTGGAATTTCTGTTTGGTTCTTTCTTAAGAATCTGTCCACTGAACTTCTCATTTTGTTCACATATGGTTTTCCTGATTCTGTTACTTGTAGCTCACTGAGCTTATGTAAATAAATTATTTAGAGTTCTGTGTCAGGCAGTTCATAGATCTCCATTTCTTTGGGGTTAGTTACTGGAAAGTTTTTGTGCTTTTCTAGTGATTTCCTGTTTCTTGTATGTGTCTGTTAATCTCTGTGCATTTGATGGGACAGTCACCTCTTTCAGAACTTACATGTTGGCTTTGGTGGGGAAAGACCTTCATTTATGGGTGGGTGCAATGGTGCTGGCTGCTGGGTGGAGTGTGGTAGTTCTGGTTCTGGGGAGGACTGAGTCCTTAATATTTTATCAAATAGTTTTGTACTTTTTCATAATGTACTTTTTCACATTCACTGATTAAAACAGAAAATATCACAACAATAAGTGCAGAAAATATACTTGATAAAATTCTACCTTGAATCAGGATAGAAATCCTCAGAAAAATAGGGACCAGATAGGAAATACTTATTCTGACAAAGTTCATCTTTAAGAAATTTAAAAATAGCATAAAACTTAATGATGAAATTTTGCACAATTCTGACCTTAGTATGGAAAAAGGCAATATCTAATGTAACATTTTCATTCAACATTGTGCTTATGGTCCCAGCAAGTATAAGAAAAAGAAAGGCAAGAAAAACAGTGAAGACTGGAAAAGAAGAAACTACAGTCATCATTTTTCAGGTTTGCTGCATACAAAGTCAATATTAAGGAATTATTTTTTCTATACACACAGTAAACAAGTGGAAAAGTAAAATTTTAAATTGCCATTTACAATAATATTAAATGTCTAAGAATAGATCTAATTAAACATTTCTCCAAAGTACTATATTTCTGTGAGAAATATAAAAAGACACAAATGGAGTATATACTATGTTCATAGATTGAAATATTTAATACATTTTAAGATGTACATTGTGTTCCAAACTGACCTATAGTCAATGCTACTTTAATCATAATCCAAACTGGGGTGTGTGGTTTTGTTTTGTTTTTGTTTTTGTTTTTGGTGAAAATTAACAGATTCTAAAATATATAAGAAAATATGAGACTTAAAAATAGCCAAGATAATCTCAAAGAGGAAAAAAAAAATTGTGATAGTTAACTCTACATTATATAGAGGCTATTTTTAAACTAAATTAATTTGATGAGGTTGATACAAGAATTAATTTAGTCTAATTGGTAGAAGAACAGATAAATTGACTAATAGGAAAAAATAGTATTCTGAAACAAACTTTTCACATGCTTTGTTACCATATTTAAAACAAAGACTCCATTACTAATCATAGAGAAAGAGTGGTCTTTTCAAAAAAGTATGTGGAGTTAATTGCATATTTATATAGGAAAATAAGAAATTGACCCCTTCCTTGACACCACACACAAAAACTAACTTAAAATTGAATATAGATAATATAAAAAAATAAAATAATCAGGATTCTCAAAAAGCTACAGAATATCTTTATGACATTGGAATAGTCAAAATGTTTAAATGGCACACAAAAATCACTATGAAAGAATAATCACTTTGCTCCTTGATCACACTACTTCCTATACTAAAGAGAAAAACCACAGATTAGTATCAGTGATTTATAATATATATATCTGACAAGGGACTTGTATACAGGATGTATAAGTAATTCATACAAAGCAAAACAAACAGGAAAGATGCAAATTTTTTTTTAAAAAATGGGCAAAAGACCTTAACAGATACTTCACAAAAAGGGTATTAAAATCACTGATACAGGCAAACAAAGACAGTATGAGAAACTATGAATCAGTGTCCCTTATGAACATAGAAAGGAAATCCTCAACAAAATATCAGCAAACTGAATTCAGCAGCATGCTAAAAGAATTATATACCATGACCAAGCAAAATATTTCTATTCAAAACTACTTTCAAAAATTCCATTTTTTCTAAAATAAAACTTTTAAATTTCTTTAAAATAAAATTTTTTTAAATGTACATAAAATATAATATAAAATAAAATTTTAAAAAATTTATTTTACAGTTATTATATTGTATAAATATTCATGCACCTTAGTCAATTTATCTCTGCCCATTTTTCATACTGTTAATGATACTTTCTGAAAAAATTTTTTTTCTGTATGGTATAATTATTTTTGTTTTTTAATGAAATGCCTTTATTTTAAATTTTCATTTTGGATTAATAAGTGTGATATTCTTGTCTCTTCTCTTTAAAACATTAAGTTTTAATTGAGGAAAATCTCTGCTAGTGTTCCATTTTCTACTAAGCTTAGAAAAATTCTATTGAGTGGAGAAAATTCTGTTGTTTTTTAAATGTGTAAATACTTAAGCCCAGATGTTTTCATAGATGCTGTCTTTTTTCCTCCATTTAGAGTATCTTTCTTCAACAAATATTCTTACAGGATAAAACCTGAAAAGTAAATTGTTACTACTGAATATTTATAATTCTCTTGAATGTTTTACAAAACAGATATGATGTAAAACAGCAGGAATTCTCAGTTTCATTTTGATGCTATATATATATATATACATATATGTATATATATTTATATGGTTAGAAATAGGAGTTCCATCAAAAGATTCTTTCAAATTGAAATACTCAAAAGTGAAATTTTTCAAATTCAAAATTAAATCTTACACATTGATTTATTCAGTTTCTTTTTCAAGGATAAATTTCACTATCTTACTGCTCACAGGCCATTTTCAATAATTGTAACACACTAAGAGCTTTGGCGGAGAAGGCAATAGCACCCCACTCCAGTACTCTTGCCTGGAAAATCCCATGGACAGAGGAGCCCGGTAGGCTGCAGTCCATGGGGTCGCTGAGAGTCAGAAATGACTGAGTGACTTCACTTTCACTTTCCACTTTCTTGCATTGGAGAAGGAAATGGCAACCCACTCCAGTGTTCTTGCCTGGAGAATCCCAGGGACGGGGGAGCCTGGTGGGCTGCCACCTATGGGGTTGCACAGGGTCGGACACGACTGAAGTGACTTAGCAGCAGCAGCAAGAGCTTTGGACACTGGACTTCTTGGCACTCCATTTGTGAACATGTTGGTCAAAATTTTCTAACTAATTTGGAACAAAATGCAGTTAGAATTTAGAGAAGCCGTTGCAGGACACAAATTAATATGCAAAAAGTTATTCAGATGTTAAAACACATAAAATAAAATTGATATTAAAATAAAACTTCTTTTAGCATCAGTACTCTTACTGGTTTATATAAATGCATTTTTAAATTTTAAGCAGAAGTTCTATTTTGACTGATAAAATTTTAGAACTTGTTTGGATACTAATGAATTAAGACAGAGGTTGGCAAACTACAGCCCTCTGACCAAATCTGGAACTCTGCCTGTTTTTATAAGTATAATTTTATTGGAGTGTAGCCATGTTCTTTTGTTTATAGATTTTCTATGGCTGCGTTTGCACTAAATAGCAGAATTGAGTAACTGTGTAAAAAACTATGTAGCCTACAAAGTCTAAAATGTTTACTACCTGGCATTTTTGCAAAACACAAATTTGCCAACCACTCAGTTAAGCATATAATACAATGAATTTCAAGTATATTTCTGTTATGAGTTTCTTAATGAGCATTAATATTTTCTACAATGATGCTATGCTCTACCAAAATTTGTATTCATATTTTTCCCCACAAAACAAATAACTTTAATTGTGAACTCCTTAGCTGAATTTAAAATAGCATTCACAAGAGGGTGGAATGATCTTCCAAAACTTTAACATTGATTTTATGAAATCAATAAAAAACATCAACTAGTTATTGTAATTAATTTATTTTTCTATTTAAAGCAATAGATAAGTGTCAGAAATGGATAATTTCAGTGGTGGGAAGGCTTACTAAGGAGTGCCCTTGGGATCAACTCCTCAACTCCTTTGGCAGATACAGGAAAGAAGCAAAATTGAGCAAATGAAGTCATGTTGGCCCAAAGATAGCTTTTGCCACCTATTTAGATTTATTCTGTTTGAGCTAAATTGGCTGGCCCTTTGTACCACTGCCTCGATCAGTAATCATTGGGACACAGTTCTGTGCAGCTGAAGCAATCCCCGAAGAGACTGACAACTCTGAACTATCTTCCAGCAGTCCTCACAGTAGCTGAATGAACAAGTACTTCCTTGAAGAGGGAACCAGGAAGTGCATCACCATGTTATGTTCATCCACTCCTTTGCACGTGTTCAGAAAACAGCTCCTCCAGGATTCTGGTGAGCCTCTCTTCCTCAGGAAAACTTAGAAAAGGAAGAGCAATAGTGCTGGCTATCAATCCTGCAGCTGCAGCTGCTCTAAGGGTCTCAACTAAGACTCATTGTCTTTTTCTTTTACTTCCCATTTCAAATTTCCCTTATACTCAGCACATCTGGCAGTCTTGGCTGGCTACCATGTACTTTTCAGACTGAGTTTGCCTGAGAATTGTCATTTTCCATCAAAATTGGACAAGAAAGTACCAAGTGTGCCCAAATGGATTACTAGGTGTTAACAGTATTCCTCCAAAGTCTAATAGCAGCCGTTTCTCCTGCTGATGATCAGAGTCAAACATGCTTGCCAAGATGGTGACTCTCTTTTTGTTTGATGACCTTCGGACCCAAGAAGTCTGAAATGCCCAGATATCAATCATAACTTTTCTCTGCCTCTTCACCAAAGTACTCTCCCTTGCTGCTGCTGCTGCTGCTGCTAAGTCTCTTTAGTCATGTCCAACTCTGTGCGACTCCATAGATGGCAGCCTACCAGGCTCCCCCATCCCTGAGATTCTCCAGGCAAGAACACTGGAGTGGGTTGCCATTTCCTTCTCCAATGCATGAAAGTGAAAAGTGAAAGTGAAGTCACTCAGCTGTGTCCAACTCTTAGCGACCCCATGGACTCCAGCCTACCAGGCTCCTCCTTCCATGTGATTTTCCAGGCAAGAGTACTGGAGTGGGGTGCCATTGCCTTCTCCAATTCTCCCCTAAGAGACCAGAATTGTAAACCTAAAAGAGTGCAGAGTTGTCAGGACAGAGGCACAAATTCCTGCCATTAGTCATTAGGAACATGGAAATGATAAGTAGAGCAACTCCTGCTTCTATGCCTTAATTCTTTAACCATCATATTCTTCCCTATGGAAGACACAGTTCCATATAAAGTTCTTTGATATAAGGTATATACAGTGACCTGGAGGATGGTGTCCCATCCCAGTAAGAGTATCACCTCTAAACTAGAACTTCAGTTATGCTGCTGTAAGACCATTTCCAACACTCAGGTAGCAGCTTCTGGGTGATGCAGTATGTTATATAACCAGTAGATTGTATTGTCCACTTCCATACCTCTTTTTCTCTAAAATGAATTCCTACTCTCATGAGATCCTGTGCTGGCAGGTTAGACATGTCATATAGCTTCAGAGAATAGTGTTGGCTGAGGCTCTATTGGCTGAAAATGCAAACCTATACCTATGCTCTGGGCTGATCCCTGCTTAAATGAATCTTTGGCTCTTCCAAGATGGAAGGAGCTCAACAGAGTCACCACCAAGTGGCCCATTGGTCGACATGAGGGATGATGCCATACCAGAGACTTACTATTGGTCTCTAGGGCTAGCAGGCTAGAAACACAGCAGCAGTGGTTAGATCAGTTCAGTTCAGTTCAGTCGCTCAGTTTGTTATGCACCGAGCCCGTATCTCCGAACCAACCGAGAGAGCAAGTCCACCACAGTAATGCAAAGGCAAGAAGGGAGTTTATTTCTAGTGCGCTAGGGCCGAAGTCTCATCCAGCACAGTGGAATCCGACAAGAGCCCCGATATACAGGCAGTTCTTTGTCTCAGTTACAGGAGTAGCTGGCGTTACATGATTGGCCAGGCAGGATGAGCGCATGTCCTGTCTCTTTCTGGTTGGTGTGTGCGGGAAGTCTTCCTAATTTGGTCAAGGAATGTTCTGTTAAGGAAACATGACTCAGGTCCTAGAGCCCGTCGTTTGGTCCCTAACATTCCCCCCTGTCCTTAGATCATATAGAGGAATCTTCCTCTCGGTCCTGAGACACAGTTTGATATTGTTGCCGAAGCACAAACAGCTGTACTGTATTTATGCGTTCCTTTACAAAGGCTACAAGTCTATTGATAATACATGGGCCAAAGGTAAGCATCAGTAGAAGTACTAGAAGGGGTCCCAGCAAGGTGGAGATTAGAGTGGTCAACCAAGGGGATTGTTGAAACCAAGACTCAAACCATCCTTGTTGAGCCTCACATTCTCGTTTACATTGGGCTAGTCCCTCTCTTACCTTGGCCATAGATTTTTTAACTATTCCTGTGTGATCAGCATAAAAACAACACTCTTCTCCTAGGGCAGCACAGAGTCCCCCCTGTTGCAGAAAGAGCAGATCTAATCCTCTTCTGTTTTGCAGAACTACTTCAGATAGGGAAGTTAAAGACGATTCCAAATGACCAATAGATTGCTCTATACGGGTGATGTCCTCATCTATGGCCGCTCTCAGGGAGTTAAAATCCTTGGCTTTGCAGGGACAAAGCTGTTATTCTTGTTCCGGCCCCGGCTATTCCAAGACCGAACATAGTTGCTATGGTTATGGCAGTAAGAGGTTCCCTCTTGACTTTGTAAGTTCTTTCTTGAGGATTTAGGGTCAATTTTGGGGCCCAGTAATCATATATTGTGTCCTCTGGTCAGTACAGAATTTTTGGCACGACTGCTACCATAACACAGAATTCTTCTTTGGGATCAAAGATTGAGCTGTGTAAGCATGGAGTCAGCCCCGTGTGTGAACAGACCCACCATCCTCCCATCCGTGGTATTAGCCACCTGGCTATGGGCAAGTCCGTAGGCTCAACAACATGCGCACACAGTGGAGACCTCTCTGATAATACCTTGCCCATACATAACCCTTTTCCCCATACCTCTCTCATTGTAAGGCCTACTTTTCGGTCTCCCCATTGACATTGAGGAGGATCGGTGCCGTTGGCCAGGTCATAAGAGGCATTGAGGCCTACTGCCTCGTAATAAGGGGGAATTAAGTTGTAACATAACCAACAGGATTTAGTTGCCTCAGGATGGGTTTGATTTAAGGTAGCATAAGCTGCCTTTACTAATTTCCATAGTGGATCTGTTTGTCCGAGTTTAGCAAGGGGGCCCGCCTCTGGGTCTTTTGTTGGCCCCTGGGATGTAGGTAGGGAGGTTGTCGGGTAGAGAGTTGCATGGACCTGTTCAACGGGGTTTGGACCGATACTATACATTTGTACCGGTTCTAAAACTTGACTCACAACAATGATCCCATTATAATACTCCCAGTATGGGAACCCGTCAGTTCTGGTCTGAAGCCCCCATGATATCCCGTTGACCCAGGCCTTTTCTTTTTTTGCTTTGTCAATGTTAAACCTTATTTTTACCTGGGCAAAGTTATGATCCTTTTCCCAATTGGAGTACGGAGGTACGGGTCCTACAAATGAGAAGTTAAGCAAGTCCCGATTTCCTACATCCCACCGTCTATACCCTGGAGTCTCTGACCCATCATTGGAAGTTATGCAGTCCCAAGATTTACAGTAAGAGTCCTGTATCCCCCCACAGATCTTCCAGTTATGCCTGGGCACACCTGGACATGCCCAGAATGCATGATTCCAGAGCTTGCCCCTCCTCCAGGGTACATTTACCACCGGCTTAAGGTCAAAGTATAAGTCTAGCCACCAAGTATTTGGTGGATGTATTGCGGTGGTGGAGTTAAGCATCTCACGTGTTAGTCCATTTTGCAGTTTCCAGGTGATTCTGACGGGTTGGTGCAGGTTCACGTTGGCAGCTTCGGAGCAGAGTAACATGGTCATCCATAAGATGGTCCAGACGAGTTGTCTTGGTCCTGTCGACGACGCCAGAGCTTCAGCCTCAGGGGGTTGGACGGGTGCAGAGATGCTTCCTATTCTTTTTTAGCGTCTTCCTGCTCTGCTGAAGTAGCTGGGCATACGTGGTTGCAATGCACCCAAGGCCCGATATGTCAACCTTTAGGGCAGTTGGGGTGGTAAGAAGAACAACATAAGGACCCTTCCATTTGGGTTCTAGTGCCTTGGTTTGGTGCCTTTTGACCCATACCCAATCTCCTGGGCCAATGTCATGTGAGGGAATAGTTCCCTTATTTTGACCCACATGTATTTCCCAGAGCAGTTTCCAGACACGAGAGTGCACCTTGCTTAAGGCCATCAAGGCCTCTTGGAATTGTCCCAATGTGGGAGGCGGTAGTTTCTTCCCTTCAAATATTGGACATACAGGGGGAGGTCTCCCATACAGAATTTCAAATGGGGTCAGATTAAGTTGATAAGGAGTATTACGTGCACGGAAGAGGGCGAAGGGAAGGAGGGTCACCCAGTCCCCGCCAGTCTCTATAGCCAATTTCGTTAAAGTTTCTTTTAGGGTCCGATTCATTCTTTCTACCTGCCCTGAGCTCTGTGGACTGTATTCACAATGTAACTTCCATTTAGTCCCCAGGGCTAGGGCAAGGCTCTGGATTATTTGACTCACAAAAGCAGGTCCATTATCAAAGCCGATGGTCACTGGCAGGCCAAACCTGGGAACTTTTTCTTCTAAAATCTTTTTCTCCACTATCATTGCAGTTTCTCCCTTTGTAGGAAAAGCTTCCACCCACCCTGAGAAGGTATCCACCAACACTAACAAGTACCGGTAACCATACTTGCCTGGCCTTACCTCGGTGAAATCTATTTCCCAGTGTTGCCCTGGTCCTTCTCCCCGATACCTCAGTCCTGCGTGTTGCCTCTTTCCTGGCCTCATCTGTTGACACGCCTTACAAGCATGCACTATGTTCTTTACAGTTGTCTGGTGCCAGGGAAATCACAGGTGCGCAGTTTGAAAGAGCATCAGAGTCTTTTTTTTCTCCTAGATGAGTAAAAAAGTGTAAATGCTCACATAGTTGCTGTCCCAACTGAGCAGGGAGTATCAAGTAGCCGTCTGAGTCTCGGTACCATCCATCTTCACCTTTTTGAAGGTTGGTGTGTTCTTGGATCCAAGCAAAGTCCGTGGATGAATGCTCAGGGGTTGGGGGCAGAGTTCCCATACCTGGAGGTGGAAGTCCAATCGCCAACACAGGGGTGATGAAATCTTCATCAGCTACTTTTCGAGCTGCCAGGTCTGCGGCACGATTCCCTCGTGCCGTGGGGCTGTCACCCTTCTGATGTCCAGGTACGTGTACTATTGACACAGCCCGAGGCATCTGTACAGCCTCTAAAAGTCTACGGATTTCAGGCAAATTTTTAATTTCTTTTCCTTCAGCTGTTAAAAACCCCCGTTCCCGATATATCAGGCCCAGGATGTGTACCGTGCCAAAAGCATAGCGACTGTCAGTGAAAATAGTTATTCTTTTTCCTTTGGCTCTCTCTAATGCTTGAATCAGGGCAATTAACTCTGCCTTTTGTGCTGAGGTATCCGGGGGAAGGGCCCCTGCCCATATCGTCTGTCCAGAGTCATCTACTACTGCAGCTCCCGCCCGTCTCTGTCCATCTTTCACATAACTGCTGCCATCTGTGAACCATTTTAGCTCACTGTTATCCAGTGGAGTATCGGTTAAGTCCTTTCGTATTGCTGTTACCCCAGCCAGTATATCATCACAATCATGGAGGGGGCTATTTTCCTCCGGATTGGGCAAAAGAGTGGCCGGATTTAGAGTGCAGGGTGTTTGGAAATGAATTCGTGGGGTGTCAAGTAGCAAGGCCTGGTAGTGCATCAAGCGGGCATTAGAAATCCATTTACCTGGGGGTTGCTTTAAAGCTCTCTCTATGTCATGAGGAGTGTAGACCAAGAGTCTCTGTCCATAAGTCAGTTTATCAGCATCGTGGACTAAAAGCGCGGTGGCCGCAATGATACAGAGGCAAGGTGGCCATCCGGCTGCCACTGGGTCCAGTCTCTTGGAAAGGTAAGCTACAGGTCGCTTCCATGGTCCCCATCTCTGTGTTAGTACCCCTTTTCCTATCCCCTGCTTTTCATCTACAAATAATTGGAAAGGCTTAGATGGATCAGGGAGGGCAAGGGCAGGAGCTTCTAGCAAGGCTTGCCTGAGCTCTTGGAAGGCCTCTTTCATTGGCTCAGTCCATTTTCAGTCCTTGTTTTCTTTGGTCCCTTCATATCGGGGCCTGGCCTTTTCTGCAAACCCCAAGATCCATAACCGGCAATATCCCACAGTTCCCAGAAATTCTCTCACTTGTCTGGGGTTAGCCGGCTCAGGAATCTGGAGGATGGTTTCTTTCATAGCCTGTGTTAGCCACCTCTGGCCCTGTTTTATCTTATAACCGAGGTATGTAACCTCTTGCTTGGCAATCTGGGCCTTTTTGGCACTGGCCCTGTAACCTAAAGTCCCCAAGGTTTGGAGAAGGTCACCTGTTGCCTCTTGGCACTCTTTCTCTGTAGCCGCTGCCAGCATAAGGTCATCAACATATTGTAATAAAACAATGGTAGGGTGTTCAACCCGATACTCATGGAGGTCTTCGTCCAGGGACTCATTAAATAACGTGGGCAAGTTTTTGAAACCCTGTGGTAAGCGAGTCCATGTCAGCTGCACAGGGGTCTGACCACCGTCTTCCTGCCATTCGAAGGCAAAGATCTCTTGGCTTGTGGGGGCAAGAGGCAAACTGAAAAAGGCATCTTTTAAATCTAAAACAGTATACCAAATGTAGTTTGGAGGCAAGTAGCTTAGCAATGTATAAGGGTTAGGAACTGTAGGATGAATATCACTCACCTGTTTGTTGACTTCTCGTAGATCTTGAACCAGTCTAAAATCAATCCCCCCAGGCTTTTTCACAGGCAACAGGGGAGTGTTCCATGGGGACTGACACCTTTTCAGGACCCCAGCATCTATGAGGCATTGTATATGAGGAGTAATTCCTTGTCGAGCCTCTTGACTCATGGGATACTGCCATACCGTCACCGGGGAAGCACTGGCTTTCAGTTCCACAATGATAGGGGGCCTCTGTTTGGCCAGTCCCATTCCTGCTGTTTCAGCCCAGGCCTGAGGGTATCTTTGAACCCATGGCTGTACTTTGGGGCTTATTGTCGCTGGGGCCTCTGGCAAGTAGAGTCTGTATTCATCTTTTAATGCCAGAGACAGGACCTGAAGAGGATGCCCGGTCCCATCTAAAACCGACACTTGTCCATGGTCGAAATGAATTTGGGCATTCACTTTAGGCAGTAAATCCCTTCCCAACAAGGGCGCTGGACACTCAGGTATCACCAGAAAAGAATGGGTTACCTGGTGGGCCCCCAAGTTCACATGCCATTTTGTAGTCCGTCCATATCGTTTAGTCCCGGTTGCTCCCTGCACCCAGCTACTTTTCTTAGACATGGGTCCATCTTTTTGGTTTAAGACTGAGTATTGGGCTCCCGTGTCCACCATGAAGCCAACGGGTTTCCCCTCCACATTTATAGTTACCCAGGACTCGGGGAGGGGCTTCGAGCCCTGACCCCCCTAGTCGCTATCCTCACCCGAGTAGAGGATATGACTGTCTGGAGAGGGAGTCTCGTTCTTGGGGTTCTTGGGCCCCTCTTTTAGATTTTTTTGGGGGCATTTATCTTTCCAATGTCCAAACTCTTTACAAAACGCACATTGGTTTTTCTCAAGCTTACGCCTTGTTTTTTCTTCAGTTTTTGAGTCCAATTTTTTCCCTTTTTGGAACCTGTTTTTGTTTTCAACCCCAGCAAAAAATATCTGGGCCAGCTCTTTTTGATTTTTATGGTTTTCTTCAGCTCTAAATTCTCTTTCTTCTCTTCTAATGCGGTCCTCTCTCTCTTCTGGGGTCTCTCTATGATTAAAAACTCTCTCGGCTGCCCTCACTAGATCTTGCAAGGATTGTTCACTTAACCTCTCTATCTTTTGTAACTTTCTTCTAATATCAGGGGCTGCTTGATTTACAAATGCTAACATAACTGCCGCTCGTGACTCATCTGCCTGTGGGTCCATAGGGGTATACTGTCTAAAAGCTTCCATTATCCTTTCAAGGAAGGCAGCTGGGCTCTCATTTGGCTCCTGCCTCACTGAATTTATTTTGGCCAAATTAGTTGGCTTCCTGGCGGCTGCTCTAAGGCCAGCCATAAGAGTCTGGTGGTACACTCGGAGACGCTCCCTACCTTCAGCGTGTTCGAAGTCCCAGTTGGGTCGCACCAAGGGGAACCCCTCCTCAATGAGGTTAGGCTGTATTGTGGGCCTCCCATCCACCCCTGGCACATTCTTCTGAGCTTCTGACAGGATCCACTCACGCTCCTCTGTAGTGAAAAGCACCTGTAACAGTTGCTGACAATCATCCCAAGTGGGATTGTGAGTAAAAAGGATAGACTCTAATAGATCAATAAGACCCTGCAGTTTTTCAGAGAAGGAGGGAGTCTGGGTTTTCCAATTGTACAAATCACTAGTGGAGAAGGGCCAATACTGATATGTCTGCTCTCCACCCTCTCTGGCTGGTCCCGCCCAGACCAGAAACGCGTGAACAGTGGAGGAGAGGACTTCTGGGTCTTCTTCTTCCGCTACGCTGGCCATTTCCCTTGTTCTTCCCTGAGTTCCCTGGGCGGGGCCCCCTTCTCTGGGAGGAGCTGAAGGCTCGGTTCTCTTCCTGGCTTCTCCCGATGAAACCTGTGGAACTTGTGGAAGCAAGGGCGGATGTGGATCTGCATACAGGGGTGGGAACAATTCGGTCTCCAGATCTATCAGATTAGGATACAGAGAAGATTCCTGGAAGACCGGCTTTGGTTGATTCTCGTCCTTTTTTCCTTCTTTTTCTTCAGAAGCCTTCATGACTAGCACCTGTGGGCTTGGCGAGGTTGGAGTTGGGGAAGAGGGACGGGGAGGTTTAGGAGGTTTAGAAGGAGCAAGAACAAAGGGTTTAAGCCATTCTGGCGGGTTTCTCACTAGATCCTGCCAGACCAGAATGTAGGGAGTCTGATCTGGGTGCCTGGCAGGACTAGGAGTAAGCACCCTCTCTTTAACTGCCTGGATAATTTGGCGATTGAAGGTTCCCTCTTGTGGCCACCCGACGTCAAATGTGGGCCACTCGGCGGAACAGAAAGTCACCAGTTTGCTCTTCTTCACCAGTAACGAAAGATTCTGAGCTCTAGACTTGAAATCAGAGAAGTGGTCAGTCATCAGAGACAGTGGAGTAGAAGTAGTCTGCCCCATGGGTACAAAGAACATGAACAACAACGAGACTCACATGGACAGTGCCGGCACACAGAGACACAGAAATGACACAACAAACAGATTCCAACTCTCAATATTACTTTCAGTCCTCTTTATAGCACTAGAAACCCCTTCTCTACTTGCAAGTGTCTTACCGTCAGGACGTCCTCAGTGCCAGCTGCCCTCCCGGTACGCTACCGGGGACTCGGCCTCACGCTGGACTTGCCTCTGCACTTTACACCCAGATGCCTCCCCAGTACAATACTGGGCCCCAGATTTAATCTGGGCTCCTGCAACGTTAGCACCGGTGCTCAGAGCTCTTATCTCCTAACGAGGTTACTCCCGTCTACCAGGAGAGTTGTCCTCCCCGGCGGGATGGAGATCCCGGACGAGCCCCCAAATGTTATGCACCGAGCCCGTATCTCCGAACCGACCGAGAGAGCAAGTCCACCACAGTAATGCAAAGGCAAGAAGGGAGTTTATTTCTAGCGCGCTAGGGCCCAAGTCTCATCCAGCACAGTGGAATCCGACAAGAGCCCCGAACAAAGGACTATGGCAGCTTAAATACAGGCAGTTCTTTGTCTCAGTTACAGGAGTAGCTGGTGTTACATGATTGGCCAGGCAGGATGAGCGCATGTCCTGTCTCTTTCTGGTTGGTGTGTGCGGGAAGTCTTCCTAATTTGGTCAAGGATGTTCTGTTAAGGAAACATGACTCAGGTCCTAGAGCCCGTCATTTGGTCCCTAACAAGTTGTGTCCGACTCTTTGTGACCCCATGAATCACAGCACTCCAGGCCTCCCTGTCCATCACCAACTCCCGGAGTTCACCCAAACTCATGTCCATCGAGTCGGTGATGCATCCAGCCATCTCATCCTCTGTCGTCCCCTTCTTCATCTGCCCCCAATCCCTCTCAGCATCAGGGTCTTTTCCAATGAGTCAACTCTTCACATGAGGTGGCCAAAGTATTGGAGTTTCAACTTTAGCATCAGTCCTTCCAAAGAACAACCAGGACTAATCTCCTTTAGAAAGGACTGGTTGGATCTCCTTGCAGTCCAAGGGACTCTCAAGAGTCTTCTCCAACACCACAGTTCAGAAGCATCAACTCTTTGGCACTCAGCTTTCTTCATAGTCCAACTTTCACATCCATACATGACCACTGGAAAAACCATAGCCTTGACTAGACAGACCTTTGTTGGCAAAGTAATGTCTCTGCTTTTGAATATGCAATCTAGGTTGGTCATAACTTTCCTTCCAAGGAGTAAGCGCCTTTTGATTTCATGGCTGCAATCACCATCTGCAGTGATTTTGGAGCCCCCAAAAATAAAGTCTGACACTGTTTCCACTGTTTCTCCATCTATTTCCCATGAAGTAATGGGACTGGATGCCATGATCTTAGTTTTCTGAATGCTGAGCTTTAAGCCAACTTTTTCACTCTCCTCTTTCACTTTCATCAAGAGGCTTTTTAGTTCGTCTTCACTTTCTGCCATAAGGGTGATGTCATCTGCATATCTGAGGTTATTGATATTTCTCCAATTTTCTTGTATCCAAATACCAAGGTGATTCATCTGTCAATCCATCAATCTTGATTCCAGCTTGTGCTTCTTCCAGCCCAGCATTTCTCATGATGTACTACTCTGCATATAAGTTAAATAAGCAGGGTGACAATATACAGCCTTGACGTACTCCTTTTCCTATTTGGAGCAAGTCTGTCGTTCCATGTCCAGTTCTAACTGTTGCTTCCTGACCTGCATATAGGTTTCTCAAGAGGCAAGTCAGGTGGTCTGGTATTCCCTTCTCTTTCAGAATTTTCCACAGTTTATGGTGATCCACACAGTCAAAGGCTTTGGCGTAGTCAACAAAGCAGAAATAGATGTCTTTCTGGAACTCTCTTGCTTTTTCGATGATCCAACAGATGTTGGCAATTTGATCTCTGGTTCCTCTGCTTTTTGTAAAACCAGCTTGAACATCTGGAAGTTCCCAGTTCACGTATTGCTAAAGCCTGGCTTGGAGAATTTTGAGCGTTACTTTACTAGTGTGTAAGATGAGTGTAATTGTGTGGTATTTTGAGCATTCTTTGGCATTGCCTTTCTTTGGTATTGGAATGAAAACTGACCTTTTCCAGTCCTGTGGCCACTGCTGAGTTTTCCAAATTTGCTGGCATATTGAGTGCAGCACTTTCACAGCATCATCTTTCAGGAGTTAAAATAGCTCAACTGGAATTCCATCACCTCCACTACTTTTGTTCGTAGTGATGCTTCCTAAGGCCCAGTTGACTTCACATTCCAGGATGTCTGGCTTTAGGTGAGTGATCACACCATCGTGATTATCTTGGTCATGAAGATCTTTTTTGTATAGTTCTTCTCTGTATTCTTGCCACCTCTTCTTAATATCTTCTGTTTCTGTTAGGTCCATACCATTTCTGTCCTTTATCGAGCCCATCTTTGTATGAAATGTTCCCTTGGTATCTCTAATTTTCTTGAAAAGATCTCTAGTCTTTCTAGTGGTTAGATCAACCTTGGTAAATTGGAGCCTATGTTATCAAATTCATTTATAGCTACTGTGATTAATCCATTCATGCAGAAATTGGCAAAGTCTTACATCCATTGACTAGGGGGATTAAGTGAAGTGCCTGGGGCACAAAATTTAAGAAGGCATGCACTCAAGGACTGGTCAGTACAGAGTTACAGAAAAAAGTGAGTGTCTCCTTGTGTTTTTCAATCCTATGTACCTCACTTGCTCTATGCTAGTTTCAGCCCTGCCTAAGTAATTTTGTTTACTTGGTCATTTAGTATACTTTCCATGGTGGTTACTTTCTGGTGAGCATTAATATGTGACAAATAAATCAATCCACTTTTGTGCCCATTCCCATATGACCATCTATATGCCTTTATCTCAGACTTCCTTGTCTTCAAATTTCCAATCTTTCTCTTTCCATACTTATGATCAAATAGCAATGACATTTCCACTGTCCACGACCCACTTTTTGTTAATCTCATAATGCTGGGTAAGTTCTCTGTCCAACAAAGTAAATAACCTATCCATGCACTGTCCTTCAAGAGGGTCATCCTCTCCTGTATCTTGCAGAGTCACCTCTGATTAAGCCTTGAGGACAGTCATTGTATATTGTAGGCTTGCATCCATATACCAAAGTGGTTCATCTCTCAAGAACTCAGACTTTTCTTCCTCCATTAGCTGGTCATTAAAGGTATTCTGGTGGCTTCCCTGCTGGCTCAGAGGTTAAAGCATCTGCCTGCAATGCGGGAGACCTGGTTTCGATCCCTGGGTCAGGAAGGGATTCCCGGTGAAGGGAATGGCAACCCACTCCATTACTCTTGCCTAGAGAATCCCATGGACAGAGGAGCTTGGTGGGCTACAGTCTGTGGAGTCACAAAGAGTCAGACACGACTGAGCGACTTCACTTTCACTTTCAAAGGTACTCTGTAAGACCTTAAGTATGAGTTGAAAGAAGGCTGCTAGTGCATCAGTGTTGAATAACATGAGAATCTGCACTACCTGCTTATACACATTTTTTGTGCCCTCTAATCCCACTCCTGCTCAATCCTGGATGTATCACTTCTGTCTTACAGTTAATTGTTTCTAAACCTGCTCAACCTCATGACTAAGCAAAACATTGTCTATATAGTTGATCAAGGTGATGTCATGTGCTAAGTACATCCTCATGGATGGCTGCCAGCCAAAACTATGGGAAAGGTTCTGCAGGAGGTTCAGGCTGAGGTGAAAGAAATCTTGCCATGTGTGCCATACAGACCTGACTGTATTAAAGCCACCACGATAACTAGGTCAGATACACAAGAAGTAGATAAAGCTTTAGATGGCTTGGTAAAACACATGAGACCCAGACACTGGAGGGATAAGCTCTGCAGACATCTAGAGGCCTGGCACATCAGTAAAAGTTTTCAGGGGTACAGTGGTCAGGGGCATTCTGATTCATCCTATCCAAACCAAAGGACAGATTTGTACTGTGCTTTCCTAACAAACCCTGATAGGGTCCTTCAGACTCTGGTGGCAGCATGTTCCACACCTGGGACGTTCTGGTAGGATGTCTAGGTGATCCAGATCTCTTTAGACTATCTTATGATGCTGTGCTTAGTCACTCAGCATGTCCGACTCTTTCTGACCACATGGACTGCAGTCTGCCAGGATCTTCTGTCCATGGAGATTCTCCAGGCAAGAATACTGCAGTGGGTTGTCATGCCCTCCTCCAGGGGATCTTCCCAATCCAGAGATCAAACCCAGGTCTTCCGCATTGCAGGTGGATTCCTTACTGACTAAGCCACCGGAGAAGCCCTGTCTTATGATAGAGAGCAGAAAAGTTAAGCTAGTGCAATTTCAAAACTATAGCTCTGTACTGTTTTCTGTTCTGTCAGAATACCAGCTGTTTCTGATCCTCTTCTTTGATAGGAATGATGCAAGTGCCTCAGGCTATATTAATCTGCTCTAGTGAAGTAACAGCTCACAGCTGTAGGCAGGTTTTATTCATTGGTTGATCTTTCAGTAGTCTAGAGTTAATCTAGTTTCTTCATGGGCCAGACTGGAGAATTAAATGGACATGTGATAGGGAGCACCACTCTAAGAGATGGAACAAACCTATGCCATCCTTCTCCTCCCCTGATGTTGTATTTATTATCTTGGTTACAGGAGATAAAGCCCTAGATGCTTCCCTTGGCCATACCCACTATGATGTAATCCACAGGTCAAATACTCAGTATGGGGAATGTGCCAACTACCAAGTATTTCCATCCTAAGTAAATATTATGGAACTGCAGAAATTATCACCAGGCACACCTGTGATGCCAGTGGACTGACTGAGACAAACCTTAGATAAAACCTCATTTATCACATGGCTACTATACGTTCTCACTGTAACCAGAGGGTAGGAAGGGAACATGATGATGCTTTGGATCTTCTGGTATCAAAGTGATCTAACAGTCTTCAAACATTTGGTTAGTTCCCTTTCTTGAGTGTATACTTATCTGAGTAAATGGCACTAAGTGCCTTTGGGGGAAAACCGGGTTAATCATTATCTTGTGCATTCCACTGTGGTTCCTCCTTCCTAGGAACCCCGCCTTTTTTCAATCAATGAGTTATAAGTTAAAACCTGCCTATGATCTAGAAACTGGATGAGAAATCACTCTGCTTTTTGAGACAACTTGCCTTAGACTTCTGATCACCCATCCTGATATTTTCTGATGGTACAAGTTGACTTTCAATTAAGAAAGTTAAAAGGGAAAACACAGACTGGGGGGAAATTATTACAATAAACTACCATTCTGTTATAAGCAACTCTAAAACTGGACAAAATGTATTTAAAATGGGGACCCGGTTTTGATCCCTGGATTGGGAAAATCCCCTGGAGAAGGGAGCGGCTACGCATTCAGTATTTTGGCCTGGAAAATTCCATGGACTGTATAGTCCGTGGGGTTGCAAAGAGTCAGACATGACTGAGTGACTTTCACTTCACTTCACTTCAGATGTTAGATGACAGTACAGGTCTGTAACTCCTGAGAGAAGAGGAATTAACATGGTGAACCCTGCCATTACCCTGGATTTCTTCTTCAAGGTAGTTTTCAGGTTGAGGCCCTGAAAAGAAGCTTTAACTGAGTACAACAATATCACTGAACTATGGAAACAAAATTTGAATTTTGACGCTGCTAAGTAAGCTAGAATTTGTAAAGGAGATTACCATTGATAGCAAGTGATACTGAGAAGGAAATCCACAAATCTGCAGAGGGATTCCCATGAGTCTTTGCCTGAATATTAAACTGTGCATTCAAAGGTGTGTACAACACTAGAAAAAAGTGAATAACTGGGGGAAGAACAATTACCAAAGAGTTGTAAGTCAAATAACTATATCTTGCTAGAAGTAATACGGTATAGGGCTGGGGGGTATTAGATAGATTAGATATTGGGGTTATAGTGTGGGGAATCCTAATTGAACCCTATAACTTTTAATAGAAACTCATGAAATCCAGGCCTTGGGAGTAGAGTTTATCTAGTCTTTGAGTAAAGGCTTTTCTAGATTTACCCTAAAAAACTTAAAGATGGGGCTCAAAGGGATCAATCTAATCTGTATGAAAATTAATCACCTACTAGAAACTAAAACTTAATGCTGCTCTATCAAAGAAAGCCAAAAATTTCAGACATTCAGCAACATAGAATACATAATGTCCAACACACAATAAAATTTGCTAGAGAAAGGAAATGTAACTCTTGACATGAGAAGATCAAAGAAAAGGAGTAAAGTGTGACAGAGATGATCAAATTAGCAAATAGTGAAGTGACTCTTAAATTCCTATTATGAATATGTTACAAACAAAGCTAGTGGAGGTGATGGAATTCCAGTTGAGCTATTTCAAATCCTGAAAGATGATGCTGTGAAAGTGCTGCACTCAATATGCCAAAAAGTTTGGAAAACTCAGCAGTGGCCACAGGTCTGGAAAAGGTCAGGTTTCATTCCAATCCCAAAGAAAGGCAATGCCAAAGAATGCTCAAACTACCGCACAATTGCACTCATCTCACATGCTAGTAAAGTAATGCTCAAAATTCTCCAAGCCAGGCTTCAGCAATATGTGAACCATGAACTCCCTGACGTTCAAGCTGGTTTTAGAAAAGGCAGAGGAACCAGAGATCAAATTGCCAACATCCGCTGGATTTGGAAATGGAAAAAGCAAGAGAGTTCCAGAAAAACATCTATTTCTGCTTTATTGACTATGCCAAAGCCTTTGACTGTATGGATCACAATAAACTGTGGAAAATTCTGAAAGAGATGGGAATACCAGACCACCTAACCTGCCTCTTGAGAAATCTGTATGCAGGTCAGGAAGCAACAGTTAGAACTGGACATGGAACAACAGACTTGTTCCAAATAGGAAAAGGAATACGTCAAGGCTGTATATTGTCACCCTGCTTATTTAACTTATATGCAGAGTACATCATGAGAAACGCTGGACTGGAAGAAACACAAGCTGGAATCAAGATTGCCGGGAGAAATATCAGTAACCTCAGATATGCAGATGACACCACCCTTATGGCAGAAAGTGAAGAGGAGCTAAAAAGCCTCTTGATGAAATTGAAAGAGGAGAGTGAAAAAGTTGGCTTAAAGCTCAACATTCAGAAAACGAAGATCATGGCATCCGGTCCCATCACTTCATGGGAAATAGATGGGGAAACAGTGGAAACAGTGTCAGACTTCTATTTTGGGGGGCTCCAAAATCACTGCAGATGGTGATTGCAGCCATGAAATAAAAAGACGCTTACTCCTTGGAAGAAAAGTTATGACCAACCTAGATAGTATATTCAAAAGCAGAGACATTACTTTGCCGACTAAGGTCCATCTAGTCAAGGCTATGGTTTTTCCTGTGGTCATGTATGGACGTGAGAGTTGGACTGTGAAGAAGGCTGAGCGCTGAAGAATTGATGCTTTTGAAGATTCTTGGACTGCAAGGAGATCCAACCAATCCATTCTGAAGGAGTTCAGCCCTGGGTGTTCTTTGGAAGGAATGATGCTAAAGCTGAAACTCCAGTACTTTGGCCACCTCATGCGAAGAGTTGACTCATTGGAAAAGACTCTGATGCTGGGAGGGATTGGGGGCAGGAGGAGAAGGGGACGACAGAGGATGAGATGGCTGGATGGCATCACTGACTTGATGGACATAAGTCTGAGTGAACTCCGGGAGATGGTGATGGACAGGGAGGCCTGGCTGCAGTTCATGGGGTCGCAGAGAGTCGGACACGGCTGAGCGACTGAACTGACTGACAGCAGTAAAGGAAAACATGAATATAATGAGGAAACAAATTGGGAATTTCAATTGAGAAACTCAAGCTATAAAGAAGAATAGAGTGGAGAGTCTAGTACTAAAGAATATAAGTAACTAAAATAAAAATTTCACTGGATGGACTGACCAGCTTAGGTGCTACAGAAAAAAAGTATTTAACACAAAACAGGACAATAGACACTGCACAAACTAGAGATGCTATGCAGGCAGGAGAAGAGGCTTATAAAATATATTACAAAGAGTTATCACTATAAACCCCCCCCAAATTTACTGAAATTAGAAGATTTGCCAAATTAACTATGCTTCAATTAAAAAAAAAACGATTTGCTGAGGAGAGCTGATGAGGATGTAGAGCATTAAAAATTGTTGCTGATGTCAGAACAAAATGTTACATAGACATTAGAAAAGTACTTGCTATTTTCTAATAGTCTTGAATGATGTATGACCCAACAGTCACAGTCCTGCACATACGTATACCCAGGAGGGGCAGGTGCTCATGTTCACACACAAAAATCCAGAGTACTTTTATCTTTAATAGCTCCCAGTTGGAAGCAATCCAAGTGTTCATCAGCTTAAGAATGGTTAAATAATTTGCAATATATTCTTTCAATGGAATAAATGAAAAAGAAGAGCTACTAGGACATATAACAACATGAATAAATTTCAGTGATATGCTTAGTGAAGGAAAACGGAGAAAAAGACTATATGTTAAGTGATTCTTTTTCTGTGAAGTTCATAAAGAAGTGAAGCTAATCTGTATTGATAGAAATCACCGTGGTTTCCTCTGGAGTAGGTAAAATATTCTGGAGTCTTGAAAATATTTTCAATTTTGATGTGGGTGGTGGTCATATGGGTGTGTTGTTGCTGTTGTTCAGTCACCCAGTTGTGTCTGACTCTCTGCAGCCTCATGGACTGCAGCACGCCAGGCCCCTCTGTCCCTCACTGTCTCCCAGAGTTTGCCCAGGTTCATGTCCATTGCATCAGTGATGCCATCCAGCCATCTCAAGGGTGTGTACATATGTAAATTCATCAAGCTAAATTAAGATTTGTGCATTTCTTTATTATTTGTAGTTTTCCCACTTGTGTTTGCCTTTAAATAAAAGTCTTATGTGAGTATACTCTGAGAAGTCAGAGCACAAGGAAGGATACGAATGCTTTCAAAAATCTGAACTTGTTAAATCTTTTCACTGTATAAATATTCAGTAAAGATTCCACAAGTTCAGATTTTTGAAAGGATTCCTCTCCTTCCTATGTTCTGCTGGTCACATAGCCAAACTTGGCTGTCAACTGATTAAGTTAGAGTTCTTGAGAAGCAGAAGCAATAGGATATATAAACACAGAGGAGCCTGGCAGGCTACAGTCCATGGGGTTGCAAAGAGTCAGACACGACTAAGCAACTAACACACATACACAATGGTTTATATACACATGAGCCAGTTCCTATAATAATCTCCTCATATCAATATGCATAGGTAGTATATAATTAAACTCCTCATATACATACACATGTATGTCTATACATATGTATTACATATAAATGCATATTCTATATATGTATGTCTTCCCAGGTGGCTCAGCAGTAAAGTTTCTGCCTGCAATGTAGGAGACCCGGGTTTGATCCCTGGGTTGGGAAGATTCCCTGGAGGAGGACATGGAAACCCACTCCAGTATTCTTGCCTGAAGATTCGCATAGACAAAGGAGTCTTCCTGGCTACAGTCCATGGGGTGGCAAAGAGCTGGACACCACTGAAGTGACTTAGCATACACACATGTCTATATATTATATACTGTATATACGTGAGGAGGGTTTATATATACCTAAAAAGTCTTCCAGATCTGCTGTCTACAAGATGGTGAATCAGAGATACCAGGAGTATAATGAAGTGTGAGCTTGAAGGCCTGAGAGTCTGGGGACTGATGGTATAAATCCCAATCTTAGTCCAAAGAACAGGCAACCCAGAGCACTAATGTCCAAGGGCAAGGAAAAGCAAAGTTTTTGCTCAAGCAGAGAAAGCAAATACACTCTCTTCCTTTCTTGTTCTACTCAGACCCTAAGTATTAGATGATAAAAGTTGATGCCCACAGGCATTGGTGAGGGCAAATCTGTCGTCAGTCTGCTGCTCCAAACCCTAATCCCTTCTATCCTTACAGACAAATCCAGAAATAATGTTTTATTAGCTTATCCGGGCACCCCCTTGGCCCAGTCAAGTTGACACGTAAAGTTTACCATCACACAGGGGAAAGCCATCCATAAACAAACCAGCTTAGCCGTCCTCAGGCACATCGTAAATCCCACTGCCCTTTCCTTGGCCAAGAGCCAAAGTCAGACCTCCAGGCATCCTAGAAAAGAATCACAGTCTTAGTTCTCTGTGTAGATTCTCAGCAAATGCTTGTGGGTTTATTAAGAAGTTCATTTATTGAATAACATGATTTGGTCACGTTCTGAATCCATTTATGCCTACATAAAGCCATGAAAGATGTTTCTTAGCCTTTTCATAAACCCTTAAAATAGTTTCCTCAAGTAGAGAGAAGATGATTGATTTTATATCCCAAATCTCTGTTGGCTCTCTTCTAAGAAGAGGGAGATTTTAGTTCCATTGTATATATTTCACTTCATAAGACATGATTGCCTTTTTGTCTTTGCTCAATTTTAGTAAGTTATTTTTAAAGTCTTAGATTATTAAAGATATAATAAGTGAACAGTCAATGTGAAAAGGCAAAGTGCCTTCACTTAGAAGTGTGAACTTAATTGAAATTGCCTTTTGCCTGAAGATGATACTACCAAGAACACACAGCAAAGTATTTATTCAGTGATAATTATAAATCCAAATGTCTCATTGCTAAAAGTATAGAAGCCTAGAAAATGCATAACTATTTGAGGCTTCAGTTAGTGTAATACTTTAATGTAAAATAGTACTCTCTGAACCTAGAGGAGTCTTCTAGCTACATTTGTCCTGGAGCAGCATGCCCTAGTCATCAGTAAATTAGTAGACTAAGAGCTCTGTGAGGATAAAACCTTGACAGTCTCATGTATGTTTGTATCTCCAGTGATTAGCATAGTGATAGCACAGGACAGACATTCAATGTGCATTTATGGAATTATTAAACAAAAAAAAAGATTGAATAAAGCCTTTCATATGATTGTGGCCTAAACCTTCATGCAAGTTGAAGCCAGAGTTCTAATTTTCATTTTCTTGTAGAGATCAGCTAATCTTTTTATGGGAGTTTTTAAGTGGCTCCAGAGGCACCTAACCAATTCCACCCCATGGATGGACATGTTTAATACCATCACAGTACCTCAACTAAGAGTGGAGCTGTTTTCAGTTTTACCCAAGTTCTGGTTGAGGTCTGGTAAATGGAGGGGTGGAAAAAACAATGACATTGGTAAAGGAAACAATAAAGATAATATCCTTTTAAAATGTAAATATATGTATCTCAGCCAGTCAGTCAGTCAGTTCAGTCACTCAGTCGTGTCCGACTCTTTGCGACCCCATGAATCGCAGCACGCCAGGCCTCCCTGTCCATCACCAACTCCCGGAGTTCACTCAGACTTGCGTCCATCAAGTCAGTGATGCCATCAGGCCATCTCATCCTCTGTTGTCCCCTTCTCCTCCTGCCCCCAATCACTCCCAGCATCAGGGTCTTTTCCAGAGAGTCAACTCTTCGCATGAGGTGGCCAAAGTACTAGAGTTTCAGCTTTAGCATCATTCCTTCCAAAGATATCCCAGGGTTGATCTCCTTCAGAATGGACTGGTTGAATCTCCTTGCAGTCCAAGGGACACTCAAGAGTCTTCTCCAACACCACAGTTCAAAAGCATCAATTCTTCGGCATTCAGCCTTCTTCACAGTCCAACTCTCACATCCATACATGACTACTGGAAAACCCATAGCCTTGACAAGATGGACCTTAGTCGGCAAAGTAATGTCTCTGCTTTTGAATAAGCTCTCTAGGTTGGTCATAACTTTTCTTCCAAGGAGTAAGCGTCTTTTAATTTCATGGCTGCAATCACCATCTGCAGTGATTTTGGAGCCCCCCAAAATAAAGTCTGACACTGTTTCCACTGTTTCTCCATCTATTTCCCATGGAGTGATGGGACCGGATGCCATGATCTTCGTTTTCTGAATGTTGAGCTTTAAGCCAACTTTTTCACTCTTCTCTTTCAATTTCATCAAGAGGCTTTTTAGCTCCTCTTCACTTTCTGCCATAAGGGTGGTGTCATCTGCACATCTGAGGTTATTGATATTTCTCCTGGCAATCTTGATTCCAGCTTGTGTTTCTTTCAGTCCAGCGTTTCTCATGATGTACTCTGCGTATAAGTTAAATAAGCAGGGTGACAATATACAGCCTTGACATACTCCTTTTCCTATTGGGAACCAGTCTGTTGTTCCATGTCCAGTTCTAACTGTTGCTTCCTGGCCTGCATACAGATTTCTCAAGAGGCAGGTTAGGTGGTCTGGTATTTCCATCTCTTTCAGAATTTTCCACAGTTTATTGTGATCCATACAGTCAAAGTCTTTGGCATAGTCAATAAAGCAGAAATAGATGTTTTTCTGGAACTCTCTTGCTTTTTCGATGATCCAGCAGATGTTGGCAATTTGATCTCTGGTTCCTCTGCCTTTTCTAAAACCAGCTTGAACATCAGAAATTTCACGGTTCATGTATTGCTAAAGCCTAGCTTGGAGAATTTTGAGTATTACTTTACTAGTGTGTGAGATGAGTGCAATTGTGTGGTAGTTTGAGCATTTTTTGGCATTGCCTTTCTTTGGGATTGGAATGAAAATTGAGCTTTTCTAGTCCTGTGGCCACTGCTGAGTTTTCCAAATTTGCTGGCATATTGAGTGCAGCACTTTCACAGCATCATCTTTCAGGATTTGAAATAGCTCTACTGGAATTCCATCACCTCCACTAGCTTTGTTCGTAGTGATGCTTTCTAAGGCCCACTTGACTTCACTCCAATATCCTTGTTTCATATGTAAAATCCAAAATTCTTACTCTGAGCTACAAGATACCACACGATCTACCTGCCGCCCCTCCCAACTTTCCTCTGACTGTAACCCCCAGAGTTCTTCCCCATGCTCAGTGCTCAGCCTCACTGGCCTTCTTGCTAGTTTTCAGGCATCTCATGCACATTAGTAATTTGGTGTCCTCTGCCTGTTCCCAATGTCATTGGGAACAGAAACATATTTGCATTGGGCATCATCAGAATTACTAAGAAACCATAGTAAAAAGACATTTAGCAATTTTACAGCAATAGCAAATGACCAAAACAATTACACATTTATAGATCCCTTTTAGATATAACAGATATTTTAGTTTGTTAAACATATATAATAGTCCATTCTGTTAGTTTTTCTTCCTTAATACAACATAATTGCATTTGAAGTTAATGTAAATATTGAGAATTTCTTTCTTTTTTTAATTGAAGTATAGTTGATTTACAAAGTTATATTAGTTTCAAGTGTACAGCAAAGTGATGCAGATTCTTTTCCATTATAGGTTATTACAAGATATTAAATATAGTTCCCTGTGCTGTACAATAGGTCCTTATTGTTTATCTACTTTATACAGATACTACTTCCCTGGAGTAGTAATCCTAATCCAAATTCCTAATTTATTCCACCCCTACTCTTTCCCCTTTAAAGTGAGTGAAGTCACTCAGTCGTGTCTGACTCTTTGCGACCCCATAGACTGCAGCCTGCCAGGCTCCTCTGTCCATGGGATTTTCTAGGCAATATTACTGGAGTGGTTTACCATTTCCTTCTCCAGGGGATCTTCCCAACCCAGAGCTCGAGCCCAGGTCTCCCACATTGTAGACAGAGGCTTTACCATCTAGCCACCAGGGAAGTCCAAAATTTGTTTTCTGTGTCTGTGAGTTTCTTTCTGATTTGTAAATAAGTTCATTTGTATTATTTTTTTAGATTCTTAAGTGACATACCTGATATGTATCTTTGACATACTTCGCTTATTATGATAATATCTAGGTCTACAGAGACATTACTTCCCCAACAAAGGTCCGTCTAGTCAAGGCTATGGTTTTTCCAGTAGTTGTGTATGGATGTGAGAGTTGGACTGTGAAGAAAGCTGAGCACCAAAGAATTGATGCTTTTGAACTGTGGTGTTGGAGAAGACTCCTGAGAGTCCCTTGGACTGCAAGGAGATCCAACCAGTCCATTCTGAAGGAGATCAACCCTGGGATTTCTTTGGAAGGAATGATGCTAAAGCTGAAACTCCAGTACTTTGGCCACCTCATGCGAAGAGTTGACTCATTGGAAAAGACTCTGATGCTGGGAGGGATTAGGGGCAGGAGGAAAAGGGGACGACAGAGGATGAGATGGTTGGATGGCATCACTGACTCAATGGACGTGAGTTTGAGTGAATTCCGGGAGTTGGTGATAGACGGGGAGGCCTGGCATTCTGCGATTCATGGGGTGGCAAAGAGTTGAACACGACTGAGCGACTGAACTGAACTGAACTGATGCTTGTTGCTACAAATGGCATTATTTTATTCTTTTTTATTTGATATTGATTATCACAAATATATATTACTTGTTACTACTCGATATATAATATATATATATTTCTTGATAGATATATATATATATATGCCACGTCTTCTTTAGCCATTCATCTGTTTAGGGATATTTAGGTTGCTTCCATGTTTTGGCTATTGTAGTAGGGCTGCTATGAACACTGGGGTGCATATATGTTTCCAAATTAGAGTTTTTGTCTTTTCTGGGTATATGCCCAGGAGTGGGATTGCTGGATCATATGGCAACTCTGTTTTTAGCTTTTTAAGGAACCTTCATACTGTTCTCCATAGTGGCTCTACCAATTTACATTACCATCAAAAGTGTAGGAGGATTCTCTTTTCTCCACATCCTCACCAGCCTTTATTATTTGTAGACTTTGATTATGGCCATTGTGGCCAGTGTGTTATGATACCTCATTGTAGTTTTGATTTGCGTTTCTCTAATAATTAGTGATATTGAGCATCTTTTCCTGTGCCTACTGGCCATCTGTGTATTTTCTTTGGAGAAATATCTATTTAGGTCTTTTGCCCATTTTTTTATTTTTATTTTTTTTAATTGAGATATATAAGCTCTTTGTGTATTTTGAAAATTAATCCCTTGTCAGTCATATCATTTGCAAATATTTTCTCCCAGTCCATAGCTTGTCTTTCATTGTGTTTATGGTTTCCTTTACTATGCAAAAGCTTTTAGGTTTAATTAGGTCCCATTTGTTTGTTTTTACTTTTGTTTCCATTACCCTAGGAGACAGATCCAAAAAAATATTGCTGCAATTTATGTCAAAGAGTGTGCTGCTTATATTTTCCTCTAGGAGTTTTATAGCATCCAGTCTTATATTTAGAGGAGCCTGGTGTGCTGTGGTCCATGGGATCAATGATTGAACAACAACTTACATTTAGGCATTTAATCCATTTTAAGTTTTTGTGTTTTTTTTTTTTTTTTTTTTTTTGGTATAGTACTAGAGTATATTTTAATTTCATTCTTTTACATGTAGTTTTCCAGTTTTCCCAGCAACCTTATTGAAGAGACTGTTTTTTCTCCATTATATTCTTGCCTCATTTGATGAAAATTAGTTGACCATAGGTGTGTGTGTGTTCTCTGTTCTGTTCCATTGATCCCTATGTCTGTTTTTGTGACAATACCACATGGTTTTGACTACTGTAACTTTGGGGTATTGTGGAAGTCTGGATGGGTGCCTCCAACTTTGCTGTTTTTCCTCAGGATTGCTTTGGCAATTCTGGGTCTTTCATGGTTCGATATAAATTTTAGGATTATTTATTCTAGTTCTATGAAATATGTCATGGGTAATTTGATAGTGGTCATATTAACTCTGTAGATTGCTTTGGGTAATATGGAAATTTTAACAATGTTAATTCTTCCAATCCAAGAACTTCGGGGATATCTTTCCATTTCTTTGAATCATCTTTAATTTTTTTTTATCAATATTTTATAGTCCTTGGCATATGAGTCTTTTACTTCCTTGGTCAGGTTTATTCCCAGGTTTTTTTTTTTTACATGATTTTAAAAGGGATTTATTTTTAAACTTTGTTTCTGATGTTTCATTGTTCATGTAAAGAAATTTCTGTATGGTAATCTTGCATTTTGCAACCTTGCAGAATTTGCTCATTAGCTCTAATAATTTTTGTGTGGAATCTGTAGGGTTTTATATATATATATATATATACATATAGCTCAGCAGGTAAAGAATCTGCCTGCAAAACAGGAGACAGAAGAGATGCAGGTTCAATCTCTGGGTCCAAAAGATCCCCTGGAGTAGGAAATAGCAACCCACTCCAGTATTCCTGCCTGACAAATCCCACAGACAGAAGAGCCTGGCAGGCTACAGTCCAAATGGTTGCAAAGAGTAGAACATAACTGACTAAGTATGCACATATATGGCATCATGTCATCTGCGTAAAATGATAATCTTACCTCTTCCCTTCCAATTTAGATATCTTTTATTTCTTTTTCTTGTCTGATTACTGTGACTGGGACCTCCAATACCATGCTGAATAGAAGTTGTGAGAGTGGACAGCCTATCTTGTTCCAGAATTTAGCGGGAAGGCTTTTAGCTTTTCACTGTAGAGTATTATGTTGGCTGTGGGTTTGTCATAAATAGTTTTTACTGTGTTGAGATGTGTTCCCTTTATATCCACTTTGATGAGAGTTTTTATCATGAACGGATGTTAAATTTTATCAGATGCTTTTTCTACATCTGTTGAGATGATCATATGGTTTCTGTCTTTCCTTTTGTTGATGTGGTTGATATCACACTGATTTGTATATGTTGGACCATCCTTGTGACTCTGGGATGAATCCAACTTGACCACAGTGTATGATCTTTTGCATATGTTGTTGGATTCAGTGTGCTAATATTTTGTTGAGGATTTTTGCATCTATGTTCATCAAAGATATTGGCCTGTAATTTTCTTTTTTGGTAGTGTCATTGTCTAGTTTTAGTATCAGAGTGATAGTAGCTTCTTAGAATGACTTTAGAACTAAATTTTAACAAATATTTACTACAACTATTAAGAACACAGACAATACTTATCAAGTCATACTCTGTGCTGGGCATTCTTCTAATTCATTTAATATTCACAGCTACCCAGTGAGATAAAAATAATTATCATTCCCATTTTAAAGTTGAAGAAATGAGATATAACGGAGCTGCATACAAAGAAGTACCCAAAATATGGAAATGGTTTAATAAGCTATTTCATATCTACACCACAGAATATGATCCACACATTAAAAAGAATGAATTAGAGCTATGCTAACTGGCTTAGAGGAATTTCCATGAAGTGCTGTTTCATTAAAATAGCAATATATAGAAAATTGTGAATGATATGGCCCTATTTTAATACAACAAAAACGCCATATATATATATATTTTTTTTTTCATTGTATTTGTTTCTGTGCATTGCGCATAGAATCATGACCAGTCAAAGGCAAACCTTAGGGATTGGGGAGCAGTCAACAAGGGTGACTGAGGAAGAATGATTAGTAAATGCAGTAAAAAGAGAAACAAGAGCACAGCTTCCAGGAAACCAGATAAAGAAAGTGGTTTAAGAAGAGGAGTGGCAACAATTACTGCTGGATAGAGTAGAATGGAAACATTGGCTTTAGTAACATGGAAATAATTCATGCATTTATAATCTTTTCAAGATTTTTTATTGAAATAGGAATGGAAGCCTGATTGGAGAGGGTTCAAGACAGAATGGGAAAACTGGGAATATCTGAGACATCTATGGTCAAATCTTGCAAGAGAGTTTTGATTTAAGAAGAGAAAGGGTAATACAGTAATATAGCAGTAACTGGTAAGGAGTGCTTTGTTTTGTGTTGATTTTTAAGACGGTAATTGTTTCAGAATGGTTGTATGCTAATGAAAACAATCTCGTAGAGGAAAATTGTTGATGGAAGAATGAGGAAGCAATTGCTAGACTGATGTTTTAAGAAAAAAAAAATGTGCGAATGGATTTTAGTACACAGATGGAGGGGGATGGTCTTAAAAGGTGTGTAAATGGTTCCTGTATCATAAACAAAGAGGAAGGTAGAGTATAGGTACAGATGTTGGGTGTTGGCGGATGAGGTGATGTGTGTGTGGAAGACATCCTCCAATTCCTTGTATTTTCACAGTGAAGTACAGAATCAAGGTCATCAGCTGAGAATGAACATGAAAGAAACTATTGGAAGTTTGAAGAGAGAGGAAAAGGGAAGGAATAATTATCTAGGAGAGCAGTAGAGTGAAGGAGTACAGAAATGCAGTAGGATTTCCTGTCAGCATTAATGTTCTTATTGAGGTTATACATTTAAGGTGAGCACAACCATGATTTTTCTCCAGCCACACTCAGCAGCCCAGGTACACATCTGGAGTAGGTAGTACTGAATGTAAACAGTGCAGTATCACTGCCCGGCAAACCCCATGGACTGCAGCACGCCAGGCCTCCCTGTCCATCACCAACTCCCGGAGCTTACCCAAACTCATGTCCATCGCGTCGGTGATACCATCCAACCATCTCATCCTCTGTCCTCGCCTTCTCCCACCCTCAATCTTTCCCAGCATCAGGGTCTTTTCCAATGGGTCAGTTCTTCACATTAGGTGGCCAAAGTATTGGAACTTCAACTTCAGCCATCAGGCAGGGTAACACAAATATTGGCCCTGGAATGGGGGAAGCTATGATGTAAAAGGGATGATGAATAAAGAAAGGCAATGGGATCAAGAAACTATAGGTCCCAAATTGATCAAAGCTTTTTGGGAGTTTGGGTATTAAAGGGAATGAGCTGAAAAGATAGGTGGCAATGGTTAGAGAGTGGTGCACTTAAAAATAAAGATCACGAAAGGGATGTAGCTTTTTTTAATTATGATTGACAAGCTCTAAAGACAATCATAGAACTGAAAAACTGAGATAGGATGAAGTTTCACAATTGTTAGAGGAGAGGAGGTTAAAAGACTGAGAAATAAGCTCAGTTTACATGGACATTGAATCACCTGGGAGGAGTGAGTGCCAGCTGTGTGACAATCTTCAGGAACAGCTTGGCAGTCTGTAGATGATGCCAACAGGAGGGGAGTGGATGGTTTCATATGATAGAATGTGCTTTAAAGACAGCGTTTCTCTGGAAGGAGACAGGGACAGTGATGTTGATGAGGAACAAGGAGTTCCTCAGTTGCCTCACTTCTGAGCTGTGGGAGATTAAAATAAACAAAACCCAGCCTCCTTTGAGGGTGCTTCAGAAGAAGCAGTTTCATTAGGGAAGAATTAGTCTGAGACAGAGCAAGCAGATGGTAATTGACTGAACAATGGCCTCCAAAGACATCAGTTCCTAATACTGGAACCTGTAAATGTTACCTAATCTGGTCGGGGGGAGGGGGGGAGGTTTCTGCAAATATAATTAAGAATCTTGAGGTGGGGAGTTATCCAGGTGCGCTCTAGTTGCAATCACCGGTACCCTAATAAGAGCGAGAGGCAGAGGGAGATTTAACAGATAGAAGATGCCAAGATAGGGTGTTATGGTGATGGATCAAAGAGAGTTGAGGATGCTTCCTTTAAAATCTGGAGAGATGTGACAAGCAGGGAGTGCCAGCAGCCATCGGAAGCTGTAACATGCAAGGAACAGATTCTCCCCTAGAACCTCTGGAGTGGACACAGTCCTGTTAACCCTTTAATTTCAGCCCAGTGATAGTGACTTCAGATTTCTGGGCTTGAGAATTGAGAGAATAAATGTCTGTTTTTCGGTCACTGAGTCTGTAGTGCTTTATTACAGCAGCCATAGGAAACTGATACACAGGCGAAGCAAAGAATCAAAGAAGAGAAAGGGAAGAGAGCGGACTTTGTTGATTATGGACTTTAAGTTCCAGAGAGCACAGGGGAAGTGGGAGGACAGAATTACAGAGAACATATGAAGTCTTACAGAGCTGAGAGCCTGAGACAAACTTTTAACTGTTGGGTAATGGGTGGCTACCTGTTAAAAAGAGATAAGTGAAAGTCACTCAGTCATGTCTGACTCTTTGTGACCCCATGGGCTATATAGTCCATGGAATTCTCTAGGCCAGAATACTGGAGTGGGTAGCCTTTCCCTTCTCCAGGGGATCTTCCCAACCCAGGGATCAAACCCAGGTCTCCTGCATTGCAGGTGGATTCTTTACCTGCTAAGCCACAAGGGAAGCCCAAGAATACTGGAGTGGGTAGCCTATTCCTTCTCCAGGGGATCTTCCCAACCCAGGAATTGAACTAGGGTCTCCTGCATTGCAGGCAGATTCTTTACCAACTGAGATATCAGGGAGCTCAAATAGGGGTATAAGAGAATGATGGAATTAGCACTGATGACCTAAGAGGTAGACTTTGACAGGAGGAAAATGATATACATATATACATCTATAAATGATAATTATGCACATATATCTATTTATAAATAGATAAATGTACATATATTTGACTGTGTATGCATAATATGTGTATATATTTATATGTGAGTTTATATGTAGATTTATCATTATGTGCATATATATATTCATCTATGTATATGAATGTGTATATTTGCATATTATTTTTAAATCATGGAGGAAACTAGAAGTGTAAGAGTTTGAGTAGGATAGGAAACATAATGGAGACAAAGAGGAGAAGAAAAATGCTGGTACTTAGAAAACAAAGCAGAAAGTGAAAGAACATATAAGGATCACATTTAAGCATTTACGTAAAACTGCATAGGTGTGTATATGTATAATGAATTTTTAAAACTTAAACTTATAAAATCATAGTTTGTATAGCAATGAAAGTGCCAAAAGACCTTTTTAAAAATTAGATTGAAACATACATGATGCTAACAATATGATCTTAGCTTCCCCTGCATTTGCGCTTTCCTATTTGCAGTTCACTGCATTTATGATTCTAACTGATCCCGTGTGTGCAGACAATTCAATGCACAACTGTTCCAGCCCTCTCTGAAGCCCCTACTTTTTGTCTCTGAAAGGAGGAGCCTGCAGTATTCAGTGGCATCTGTGTGCTAAAAAGGAGTTTGCCTGAGACGATCTTAAGGTAGGTCTACTTTGAGAACCTGGTCCAAAAGGAAAGTATGGCTAAAAATTTCTGACGATAGGTATTTACTTTAAAAGAATAGCTTGGCCATCCAAATTTTCTTCTCCGTACCATTTGTCAACAAACGGGCTTATGATTGCAAATCTAGGGTCTTTTCCTGAATGAACGCTTAACAAGCTGTTTCACTCTTTTGCTGGGCAGCTAAAGGCATTGTATTTTTTTAGCATCTCTCACCCCTAAAATCTCACTCATGTAACAGTTTCATGCAAGTCTTGGGGCTATGCAGTCTTATCCTGGATTTTCTTTGCCCAGAGATAGACAGAGAGAAAAAACAATACACGGAGGGTTGCTAGTTTCTGTGGGATTATCATACATCATTTCTGCTTATATTTCTACTGCTCACACTAGTCACAGACTCTGGAGCTAGACTACCTAGGTTCAAATCCTGGTTTTACTATTACCTGGATATGTGTTCTTAAGCAAGTGACTTACCCTCTCTGTGCCTCTGAGTCCTAAACTGAAAATGTGATAACAATCAATAGCAGTGACCTCATAAGGTTGTTGTGAAGACTAAATTAATCAATCCATACATTGTACTTAATTCTTGGTACATAGTAAACACCAAGTAAATTGAAGTGTCATTATTATTATAATTTGTGTGGGGAAATAATCCTCCTAAAACATGGATGTGCAGAGAAGGAAGAAAGAATGAGATAAAAGCTAAAAATAATGAGGGAAACAAAAGTCAGTGACCTGTATCAGGACTTGAGAGACTGGAAATATTTTGGAAGAAATGAAGACCCTCAGAAAAATCACACAAAAAGAATAAAAGCAGGGGTCTGGTGACCTGAATTGTGTGGCTATGCAGAATCCATACAGTACACTCTGGGGTCAGGAAAGTTAAGTAATGAATATGTGTGGCCACAGTTGTAGAGTTCTGGGGGAAAACAAACCTATCTGTAAAATCACTTTCAATAAGCCTAAAAATGCATCTCTCAGTAAAGTTAGAAAAACAAAAATCCCACAAAACTACATACAATACATCGTGCACAACAAGAATGAATTCAGATGGGAAACAAATACATCTTTATACATGCTATTCAAAAATTTATCGGGACAGCAAAGCTTCCCTGTAACTAGCCAAGTACATATTCCACTTACTCACCTGCTAGTCCAATAGCTTGAAAAATTGGCTTTTAACCTTGCCTTGCCCAAGGACAATGTTCTCATTCTGAAAGGAGTTTTCAGCCTCAATTGATAAATGCCTCTGCTTATGTTTGTATATTTTTATCTTAGAGAATACTGATGAATTTTTGGCAGACAGGGGACTCATAATGAGACACATGGGCTCACAATATTCTTATCAATCTTTTAAATTGGCAGTCAGATGTCACAGAACATAGCACAGCTTACACGAGTACATATTTGTATTAGTGGAATTATTCTGTTCAGATTATTTCTGGAATTTCCTAATATAAAGTGGAATTTGGTTTGAGATAATACTGGAGATTTTATGTGGACTTGTAAAAGGAACTTCTCAGCTTTACTTTCTGTCTTCTGGAACACTTTCAAAAAACTGTTTGGGTGGCCTTAGGCAGGGTCTTTTAGAAGGCAGTTTATGTGTGTGTGGATGATGGCCTATTCAAAGAGAAGTGCCAAAGGAGAGTTATCAGAATTGTCATTATATTCAATGTTGATATTTGTTTTATTTGCGTTGCAATAAAAAAGTAATAAAACTATGTCAGTTCCAACACAATTAGGGAATTTTTAAAAAGTGATACACTGATTGGCACTTGAAGGTGATGTGTAATGGAATGAAACAAAAATTCAACTTGTGTAACAGGTATCTTCATCTTCCAAAACCATGTTCCCATTAGCCCTGCCTTCCTCTCCCCACTGCCCTCTGCATATTAGTTATTTGGCAAGCATTGAATTTTCTCCTACTATTCTTTTAGTACTAAGGATAGGAAACTAATATGATATGCATGGTCGTTATCCTGAGGAAAAGTTTTCACAAAATGATTGGAGCCATTGAACAGAAAGCAGTTTTTAGATGTCATTTCCTCTCAGAAGGAGCAACAGAAATAGAGTTCCAGTGCTATGGGCTGAATTGCGTCCTCACAAATTTGTATCAGTTCAGTTCAGTTCAGTCACTCAGTCGTGTCCGACTCCTTGCGACCCCATGGATCACAGCACGCCAGGCCTCCCTGTCCATCACCAACTCCCGGAGTTCACTCAGACTCATGTCCATCAAGTCAGTGATGCCATCCAGCCATCTCATCCTCTGTCGTCCCCTTCTCCTCCTGCCCCCAATACCTTCCAGCATCAGAGTCTTTTCCAATGAGTCAACTCTTCGCATGAGGTGGCTAAAGTACTGGAGTTTCAGCTTTAGTATCATTCCTTCCAAAGAAATCCCAGGGCTGATCTTCTCCAGAATGGACTGGTTGGATCTCCTTGCAGTCCAAGAGACTCTCAAGAGTCTTCTCCAACACCACAGTTCAAAAGCATCAATTCTTCAGTGCTCAGCCTTCTTCACAGTCCAACTCTCACATCCATACATGACTACTGGAAAAACCATAGCCTTGACTAGATGGACCTTAGTCAGCAAAGTAATGTCTCTACTTTTGAAAATGCTATCTAGGTTGGTCATAATTTTTCTTCCAAGGAGTAAGCGTCTCTGCTGAAGCCCTAATCTCCAGTGCTTCAAACTGTGATGGTATTTGGAGATATAAGGCCTTTTAAGATGTGATTAAGTTAAAATGAGGCCATTTCTAATCCAATATGACTGGTATCCTTCTAAGACAATGAAGTTTAGTCACACAAAGGAACATAAGGGATGCACAAGCACATAGGGATCACCATCTGAAAACACAGGGAGGAGGCCTTCTATAAGACAGGGAGAGAGGTCTTCAGGAGAAACTGTTCCCAACTGGGTCCTTGGACTCTTTACTCAAGAAATTGATAAGAGGCCAGATAAGAAATTTACACAAGACTTGATTGGGGGCTGCAGCACAAAGGGGCAAAAACAAGTGATAGGTGCCTTGCTCACTCCCAGAGGAGGGGTGAGCTGGTTCTTTGCCTGTAATAACAACAGGAGTGGTCTGCAGGTTGGGCAGGAAGAATAGCTTAGGTGGTCTGCCCACCCCTTGGTGGTGCTGTGTGCAGGGACCGTAGGCAGTACCTGCTTTCACTCCCAGCATCTCAGGAGTAGCAGCTTGTTTGTGGCCTTTTCACTGTGTATGTAATTGCCCACTACACATATGTGCAGTTCTTTACAGTTTCTTTGTATGCTGTTGCTCCAGGAGACGTCTGTCTAGGTGCAAACACTCTGGTGAAGGGTCCCAGATTCTAGCTCATCTCAAAACTAACTGCTAATACCTTGATCTTGGACTTCCAGCCCTGGAACTGTGAGATTCTATTGTGACATTTTGTTATGGCAGCCCAGCAAATGAATGCACCCACTTTGGTAAATGACCTACTCAAGATGACCTACTTACCACCATATTTTTGTACTAGACCCTTTCAAAATAAAACTGTACTAGACAAAGTTAAATAGGAAAGAAAAGCTTTATTCAAGACTATTGATATAAGTGTCAGGTAGTTAGAATAGGAAAAAGGAGTCCAGAATGGTGGTTGCTAAAAGACAAAGAAGGGAAAACCCATTAAAATAGAACAAAGGAAGGTCTAAGCCTCGAGTGAGGACCTCTTGCCGGGGTCCAGCCCTGGTGGGTCCAGGGAAATTCGAAGCGTGGACAGCGTAGGTGAGGAAAACTTATTTGTTTATTAATATAAGATTAGATTAGGAAGAAATAGTGTAGTAGGAAAATTAAGTGGAGAAAAGAGGCTGAATAACTTGGTTTATGTGGAAAGCCAATAAAGTTCCAGACAAGGAGCTTGCACCATCTACATTAGGCCGCCGGTGTCTGTTTGAATATCAGAGAGTGCCCCGCCTTGGGCTCTCTCTCTTACGGATCTTATAGAAATGGCAAGCCTCCGCGCCCCAGATGGGAATTCAGACTGAAATTAGAGCAAAGAGGACACGGGGGAAACCAGTCCAGCGACTGGCCCAGCCTCTATTGTCTAGGAAGGCCTTTTATACCTTTTTGATTGTACATGGAGATCAATGGGTAATACAAAGTTACACAGCATTAGCAGCCCAGACTCTTATCAAAACCAGGCTTTTCTCTCTGCATACCTAATTATATACACAAGTCTTAGGTGATTTACATCATCTTCCGGCCAAAAGGGCCAATTAACATTTTACAGCCTTTTTTCTGATAAGGGTTTGTCAACCAGAAGACTTATTTGTGTTGTTATTCTCAAAGTCTGGTGCCACTCTCAGAAAACACTAAATAAAGTTACATTCTTACATAGCAAAGATACAGCAATTTATAACAAGTAAAAGGAGTATAGTGATTTATAACAAAAGAAAAGTAATTAACTCAAAAGTCTAGTATTGCTAACATCAAAACTACTATATACCCTAAATTTTACATAATGGAAGATACAGAGTCATGCAGGGGCAGCAGTCCTGACCCTTTCTGTATATCTTTTTGTATACAAAAGGTCTCAGGTGATTTACATTATCTTCTGGCCAAGAGGCTTGCTAACACTTTTTGGCTCTCTTCCTTAATGAATGTTAATCTCGTTTCCCCTGAAGTGTTTTTCTTTAATCTGCATCTCCTTAAAGCACTAAAGTTACATCTCTATAGAACAAAGGCACAGTGGGTTATAAAAAAGAAGGTACTTAACTCAAAGATCTAATGTTGCTACTTGTTTTTTCTGTATACCAACTATATAAACAAATAAAATATATGAAAATTTGGCAGCAAGTATTGGCTCAACAATGAAATGCTTAATTAGTTTTATTCTAATGATCTTGACACCTCGGAAGCCCCTGCAGTCCTAGGATGTTTTAAGCTTCCTGTGCCTCCTGCGGTCCGGAGGCCTCAAACAATCACATGCGCAGCTGTACAAGTCCTGCAGGCAGGCTAGAAAGCCATCAGAGGGGTGTTTGGATGGAAGCACTTGTATTAGGCCCAGGAGATTTGTTATCTAAAAGCTCTAATTTTTCCAGAAAAAGGTGGTGGGGGGACAGCCCCCTGTTAATGACAGAAGAGTAGGTGGAAAGCATAACACAGTAAAGCAGGCAGACTCTGGTTTTGGGGGGGTGGATGCTCAGGAAATTCCAGGGGGAACCCCTGAAACCCGATCACGTACTTGCGTTTTGTCAGGCTTCCTTCCGCATGACCTTGTCACTGCGGAATTCCTCATGCTGGCCCCCGGCAACCTCTGGTAAAACAAACAGCCCTCCTGGCTAGCCTAATTTACATAGGGTTGGCTGAGGGAGAGGTGAAAAAAAAAAACATAAAAAGAGGAGCCACGGGAGCTGCTTGTATATTTTTGAGATTAATTCTTTGTCAGTTGCTTTGTTTGCTCTTATTTTCTCCCATTCTGAAGGCTGTCTTTTCACCAGCTCAATTCCAGAAAAATAAACAACCCAATCAAAAGATGGGCCAAAGAACTACACAGACATTTCTCCAAAGAAGACATACAGATGGCTAACAAACACATGAAAAATACTCAACATCACTTATTATCAGAGTTAAGCAAATCAAAATCACAATGAGGTACCATCTCACGCCAGTCAGAATGGCTGCTATCAAAAAGTCTACAAACAATAAATGCTGGAGAGGGCGTGGAGAAAAGGGAACTCTCTTACACTGTTGGTGGGAATGCAAACTAGTACAGCCACTATGGAGAACAGTGTGGAAATTCCTTAAAAAACTGGAAATACAACTGCCATACAACCCAGCAATCCCACTGCTGGACATACACACAGAAGAAACCAGAATGGAAGAGATATATGTACCCCAATTTCATCGCAGCACTATTTACAATAGCCAGGACATGGAAGCAACCTAGATGTCTATCGGCAGATGAATGGATAAGAAAGCTGTGGTACATATACACAATGGAGTATTACTCAGCCATTAAAAAGAATGCATTTTAATCAGTTCTAATGAGGTGGATGAAACTGGAGCTTATTATACAGAATGAAGTAAGTCAGAAAGAAAAACACCAAAACAGTATATTAATGCATATATATGGAGTTTAGAAAGATGGTAACAATGACCCTATATGCAAGCTAGCAAAAGAGACACAGATGTAAAGAACAGACTTTTGGACTCTGTGGGAGAAGGTGAGGGTGGGATGATTTGAGAGAATAGCACTGAAACATGTATATTACCATATATGAAATAGATCGCCAGTCCAGGTTTGATGCATGAGGCAGGGTGTTCAGGGCTGGTGCACTGGGATGACCTTGAGGGATGGGATGGGTAGGGAGGTGGGAGGGGCGTTCAGGATGGGGAACACATGTACACCCATGGCTGATTCATGTCAATGTATGGCAAAAAAACACTACAATATTGTAAAGTAATTAGCCTCCAATTAAAATAAATTCATTTTCTAAAAAAAAAGAGGAGCCAAAATTGACACAGGGTCTTCTCTTCTCTTAGCGTCTTTTGGATCGGCCTGCCCTCACGCCTCTCAGATGTATTTTCCTTTGCTTGCCAAATAAAACTGTGCTGTAACATGGAGCTGTAACACTGGTCTGTCAGACGCTTCTGTGGCGAGACAGAACCAAGGAAATTACAAACACCCCCGACACAAGAAAGAGAGACTGAACTCAACTCCCTCAAAAAAGGGCAGAAGAATTTTTAAGCCCTTGGTTGAGTGAATGGAAAATTACTGTAGGACTAGGAAGGTTTATCAATGGGATCAGCACAATAGGTTATTCTTGAGTTTGCAAATGTCTCTGTTATTAGGCCATCTGTGTTTACTAATTGGTCTCCACTGAAGTTAAGTCCCTATCCTGCCTCAGAGCTGGGAGCTGGGGTACTGTTTTTGGCAGTGTTTATTAACAGTTTTCAAAGAATTATTTCCTGATCCTTGAGAAAGACATTCCTGAGTTTAAACCCGGCAAGAGTTGGGGGAAGGCTTTCATATATTTCAAAGAATTTATGATTACAAGTTTCTAAAGTAAATGCTCTAAGGAAAGGAAGATCAGGGGGCTATGGTAGGAAGAAATCTATCTAAAGTTTAGCTGCTCTGAGGGGAACATTACAGCCATCTCAGCCAACCCATTTGTAATGCAACAGGCTGACCTTTAGTCCCAGAAATGCATTAGGTTCCCAGCCATTGATTTGCCTCTGTGTTCTTGCAAATTGGTGTCCCTGGATGCCGTTGTAACGGGACAGGATGTATCCCATAGTCTTGGACTAAAGAAATTCCAGTCATTTCACAGAGGCCAAGAGAGTGAAATCAAAAGGCATGAAAATAACCCTCTACTATTGCCATTCTGGGCTTCTGCTAATGATGCCTTAGGCTGGATTTCATTAAACCTGCATCCCATTTCCCACCTCAAATCACTCAGAGCCCAGCAATTACCCAGCAAGTGCTTTCCAAACAGCAAATGTAGGATTCATTTTCTTTTAACTCCTCCATCTGTTTCTTTGTTTTAAAATAACGCTGCTTTAAAATTGGTGCCACCGAGGAAAACAGGTAATGCTCTGTTTTCATTTTGTTTCCTCTGCCAGGAGGTCCTTAGGGATTGAAAGAAAATCCCTCTTTGCCTTATAGCCCTAGAAAGTTGCATACTGGTGTGAAAGCATCTATGAATACATGGGAAATTACCATATAACTGCCCCCTACAAAACACCAGTGGGATGCAACCATCGGAAATGCATGTAATGATGATTGTAGTTACAGACTTGAGTCACAGCCCGTGCTAACGTACAAATAAGCTGTCTTGTGGTGCTTAGCAGTTGGACACCTTAAGAAAAAATAGTTTAGGGTTTTAAGTGAAATCTCAGTGTTTCTTGCTGAACCCTGGGGGTTCTTCACAATCCGAAGAAGCTATACAGACAGATTCCTCTTTTCTTAGGGTGAAAAAACAAGTGAATTAAATTGGATGATTTATCTTTCGTGGATCTGTCTTTTCTGGAACTATAATGCCAAAAGGCTGAACGCTGTGATCTTGGCCTCTCCATTTAGAGGGAAGAAGAACACAGCTTAAAAGACACATTAGACTTCCAGATATATGCCGTTCTCATCTATAAATATCTTCATTGTAATTGCTGGTTTCCTATTAGGATAAGGGCATTCAAAGTTTGCTTTGAATAGCTCAGACTGGCTTTCTGCCTTTTGGGTTGCTACAACCTTGCTATTTCCAAGTATGCTGTAACCAGAGAAGAGAAATAAAAGAGTGAAAGTGAGATTAGGTCTTTGGTAACAGCTCACCCCCAAGTGTTGGTCACACACCAAAGACACCAGTGTGTAAGGGCAGTGAGGGGGTATACTCTCCTCTTTCATGCCCCACCTCAATCCTTACCAGGTGACTTACCTTTTTTTTTTTTTCATTTTCCCTGCCCAAGTCAATTGCTACCTCCAAACTACGTGACCTTTATTTATATTTTTTTTGTGTGTGTGGAAAAAATTTTATTGCTGATTGGAGCATAAATTGGTACAATGAATTTTATTTTTTTTTAAATTTTCTTTTAAACTTTACAATACTGTATTTGTTTTGCCGTACATTGACATGAATCTGCCACGGGTGTACATGAGTTCCCAATCCTGAACCCCCCTCCCACCTCCCTGCACTACCTGAACTTTCATTCTTTTACCTTTTCATGTGTTTCCCACATTAAATGATTTTGGAGATTCAGGACTAAATGATTTGAAGTAAACATAGCCTTTAACTAACGTGACTGAATCGAAGCATTATCTAATCATGATTAGATACTAATACATTGCCTCATATCCAGATGGTGGTGGTGTTCCTGCACAGACTTGTAGATCTAAAAGTATAAAATCAATGGGAAGAGTATTCATTCAACAAGTATTCATTGGCACCTCTGATACAGTAGGTGCTGGGGATACAGCTGTGAGAAGAGAGTGGGCCCCTCCCTCACAAGGCTTCCAGTTGTTCTAGGAAAACAAATACTAAGAATTAGAAAGAAAAGTTATAAAGCTCTTAGATTTCCTGGTGGTAGCCCCAAACCCAGTCTTGGCTGAGTGTAGTTAATAACAGTTGAAGGACCTGGACAAGACAATCCAGATGTGGCAGCATGACATTTAATTTGAAAACTGAACACAACCTCAGATATGCAGATGACACCACCCTTATGGCAGAAAGTGAAGAGGAGCTAAAAAGCCTCTTGATGAAAGTGAAAGAGTGAAAAAGTTGGCTTAAAGCTCAACTTTCAGAAAACGAAGATCATGGCATCCGGTCCCATCACTTCATGGCAAATAGATGGGAAACAGTGGAAACAGTGTCAGAATTTATTTTGGGGGGCTCCAAAATCACTGCAGATGGTGACTGCAGCCATGAAATTAAAAGACGCTTACTCCTTGGAAGGAAAGTTATGACCAACCTAGAGAGCTTATTCAAAAGCAGAGACATTACTTTGCCGACTAAGGTCCATCTTGTCAAGGCTATGGTTTTTCCAGTAGTCATGTATGGATGTGAGATTTGGACTGTGAAGAAGGATGAGCACTGAAGAATTGATGCTCTTGAACTGTGGTGTTGGAGAAGACTCTTGAGAGTCCCTTGGACTGCAAGGAGATCCAACCAGTCCATTCTGAAGGAGATCAACCCTGGGATTTCTTTGGAAGGAATGATGCTAAAGCTGAAACTCTAGTACTTTGGCCACCTCATGTGAAGAGTTGACTCATTGGAAAAGACTCTGATGCTGGGACATATTGGGGGCAGGAGGAGAAGGAGACGACCGAGGATGAGATGGCTGGATGGCATCACTGACTCGATGGACGTGAGTCTGAGTGAACTCTGGGAGATGGTGATGAACAGGGAGGCCTGGCGTGCTGCGACTCATGGGGTCACAAAGAGTCGGACACGACTGAGTGACTGAAATGAACTGAACTGAACTGAACTGAACAGAATTTAGTCAGATAAAGCAATGTGTGAAAGAGATCCCAATAAAGGGAATAGGGTGAAAAGATCTAGATGTTTGAGGTAAAAGAACATTCCAGAGAGAAAAAGAAATTGGAACATTCAAAGATTTTATATGGATAAAGCAAAAGTGGAATGCTAGGGTTGTGCTCTGCAGTCTAGAGCTGGCCTCTAGACGGTCTATCCTTTGTCCCAGATTAGCTTGCTCACACATAGGGCCACTGTGAGACCTCACCACACCTTCATAAAAATTAGAAGAATGTGTCTCCAATCTAAGTCACTCAGCACCTGGGTGCAAGTCTTGACCAACAGAATTGAGACTGGTTTTCATTCCCAACTTGTACTTCCTATGGTCCCTCCAACCTCAAACCTGAACATCCTTAGGTAGAAGCCTTGCACATGGAGACACACAGCTTGCCTTTTCTTTTGACTTTATCTATTATATGTCCTGAAATTCCACCAATTAGGTGTTAATTTGGTAGAATAATAGTCCTCTTAAAGAACTTTTAGGTGATGAAACTGTAGATAAATTACTTAACACAAATTAATTTGATCATCTTGCTTCTCCCTACTTGGGACTAGTGGCACTGAGGGAACAAGAGTTTGAACTGAAGATGAAGGAAAGGTGAATTATTCTAAAGCATGATGGCTTTAGTGGGAGGAATGGAAATTTAGTAGAATTACACAGAGTATTGTATTAAAAGGTAGTATGAGTATGAGGCCTGGGAAATGAAAGACTAAGCAATCTTTGGAGAGAGTGAATGGAAAATGTGAACGGGCCAAAAACAAGCTTCACTTGTTCTAAAATGTCCTGAGATGACCCTGTCTCCACGGGGTCATGGTATTTTCTCTCCAGAATGCAGCCTTCAGGCTACAGCTCAGGGACTTTGTAGGTTGCATTGATTTTTTTTTTTTTTTTTAACTTCTGGCTGACCTGGAGACCTAATCACCATGGCTAATATTGTTTCAATGGATAGACACTGGAATTCCAAACCACCTTACAAGCCTGTGTGTCAACTTGGAATTACCTTAAACAGAAATTAAGGCATATTCTTCTCTTAAAAGTGACTTCTGAGTGGTATGATTTAGCATTACATTTCAGTAGATCAAACAAAAACAAAGAAGCAAAAACATTAGAAGAAAAAGTTGTCTGGAATTACAGCTTGTGTAAGGCAGGTTGCCTGGCAACCAAATAAACTCAATTCTGTAAATTTAAGTATGTACTGATTAATGTTAGGGGATCACAGGGACAGACACAGAGTCAATTGCTTCCTACACACAATTTCACTTCACCAGTATTACTGGAAGATTTAGTTGAAATTTACATTTTGATTTTTAAAAAAGCCACTTGTGCTCTGGATTTCCAGTGAAATTCAAGTTGATGCAACTTCAATGGGAGAAATATCAAGAAGTAGACACTATGCTAGATGCTGAATGTGTGTCACCTCCTTTAATCATTGTAATAACTATTTATGGTTCTTTGTTAATCAAATACGGAAACTGAAGCACAAATCTAAGGTCACTCAGCTAGTAGCGGGTGGATATGAATTCTGTTTTACATAGCTCCATAAACCTTATTTTTTCTAACATACCATTTTGCTTTATTTTTTTTCTCAATAATTCCTAAATGCTTACAATATACCAGATGTACTGTGTCTCCACTTATTCCTCATAACATGTCTGGTGAATATATGGCTATTTATATTTTATAAATTAAGAAACTGAGATTCAGTAATGTTATGTACATTGGGTATGTGGCTGCTGCTGCTGCTAAGTCACTTCAGTTGTGTCTGACTCTGTGCGACCCCATAGACGGCAGCCCACCAGGCTCCCCTGTCTCTGGGATTCTCCAGGCAAGAACACTGGAGTGGGTTGCCATTTCCTTCTCCAGTGCATGAAAATGAAAAGTGAAAAGTGAAGTCACTTAGTCGTGTCTGACTCTTCGCGACCCCATGGACTGCAGCCTACCAGGCTCCTCCATCCATGGGATTCTCCAGGCAAGAGTACTGGAGTGGGTATGTGGCAGGTGATATCAAATGTGTAAAACTAAATTTTTTAAATCTAGCTTCAGTTTTTCTACTCCCCAAGAGCTGCCTTTTTCAAGATGTTCTATCCTGAACTCATTAAAACACAATTATGCCACTTAAAACCGGTTGTCTGATACTTTCCAAACTTACCTACCTTTTGACCTCCCCCTCAAAAGCATGTGCTCTCTACCAGGGGATCCTCCCAACAGAGATCAAACCTGGGTCTCCTGCATTGCAGGCAGATTCTTTATGATCTGAGCCACCAGAGAAGTGGGCTACAGTAGAAAAATAATCTCATATATTAATCCAAGCCATACTGATGGCTGATTAGTGAGTCCTTTTATTACAGCTGATCCTTGCATGTTTCTTAGGACACAGCAGAAGACAGAGAGTTCCAAGCCACTAGATGACCCTCTCTTGTTGGGCTATTAGATCCTGAAGCAGAGCTGGTGAGAGCAGACACACATTTGAGCAAACTACCTTCACTATACTCCTAAAATCACATGATAGATAAGTAAACGAACCCAGGACATATATGGATATTATGACAGAAGACTCTTGTGGTGTGCTTACATTAATAAATATATGACTTAAAACAGCACAACAGAGCAAGGTCTCATGAACCTACAACAGATCTGGAACATTCTTTGGTTCTAAATTTGCTCTCTTTATAAACGGATGGAAACTGTCTTGCTCCAATCAGGAAGATCTCATACACAGGTGATAATCTGAAAGAAAAGTTACAAAAATGAGGTTAAGCAGGATGGCAGTCTTGAATTATAGTATTTTTTCTATTTCACATATTTGAAAACCTAACACTAAATACTGTATAAAGAAGGTATAGTGATTTCCCATTAAATTAAAAGACTGTAGACAGCATAAAAAATAGAAAGAAAAACAGCAAACAAAAAAAAAACCCCAAACTGTATTTCTTTGGGAGAAGCAATACCTACTTAGTTTCTTAGACTGACTCTCTAATAATGTTAATAATATTTTCTTCTTGTCTACTAGTTTAATAAAATATTGGCCTACAAGTCTGGGGATGAAGAAGTGATAAGCCTTAAAACTTAATTGAATTGTGGCTTCAAATTTTGTCCTGAAGTTTTTTCTCCTCTAGGCCTTCCATCTCTGCTCTGCCACGTGTGAACTTTCTTTGCAGGCTTACCACATGGCATGGCTAAGATGATGACTGGAAGCCTCCGGCTGATAGCCTACCAGCTTAGAAAACCCCAGTTAGAGAAGAGTGCTACTTTCCCTCAAGCCAAATTCCTCAGCTGGTGATTTGCTAGGTTTTTCTCATATGCCTATCCCTGAACCTAATAGCAAGTTGAGTCCCTGATGGCCAAAGCTGGCTCATTTTGGACTCCAGCTACTAAGAGCAGTATCAACCTGGGCTGAATCCTGGGGACAGAGAAAGGGAGAAAATGGTTCCCCAAAGAAATGGTGGACAGTTCAAAAGACAAAATAAACTACCACAGGTGTTATTTCAGAATAGTGGATAGGTTAATTCATTGAAAAATCCTTTTACTACAAAGGAAAAATAAAACATAAAATGTATTAGAAAATGTTTTTAAAAATTATGTATCAAAGACATAGCTGTTGATTAAGATATGATTAAGCTGTCTTTGATAGTGTGCAAAGGATTATAGGTAGACCAATAAAAACAAAAAACACCTTTTTCTTTGAAGTGCACTTAAACTGTCAGATTGTGTTATACCCAAGGTTGGTAGGAGGGAGTATTGACTAAGCAACCTTTGATTAATAATGCAGTGACAGCACAATCATGAGTAGGAAGAACTGAGCAAAGTTCTCAGGTTTGTGTGACCCTGTGGTTCTTACTTTAGAGTCCATAATACCAGAAGGGAAGCATGTGTCCAGAGAGAATTTTAAATGGAAATAAAGGAGATTCAGCATATGAAACTCATACAACAGGATGAATCAGTTCCAAGACCTAGAATGTGCCCACTCTTCACTCCTAACCAACTAGCTCTTTTTCAGCTCTAGCCTGTGCTGACCACCTATCCTGAAAGAGCAAGGGGCTAGAGGATCAGTTGGCCCAGCTGATGCACTGGCGGTAATGCTTTCAGCTGTGGAGCAGAAAGAAGATGGGGATGCAGGTGAACTGTAGACAACAACACACTTACTCACAGGCGCTCTCAGAAGACAAGTAGAGGACAGCAACCAGCTCCAAAGCAGCGCTCACCAAGGGCAGATGAGAGTGGATTCAGGCAGAGAACCCTGAAGAGAGCTCTGAGCTCATGGAGCCTGGAGGGAGAAATCCTTTGCTTGAGATCCTATCGCCTATGCTCACCAGCTTTGAAGAACCAAGTCGACTGTTTTCTCCCTGAAGCTTTCCCAGCCCATTGGCCACATGGAGACGCCAGGGTCCTTGACTGTGGTTTCACCCACACTGTTGGTGGTCAGGAAAGAAAGATCCTCAAAGCAAAATTAAAGGTGTTGTAACCATGAGAAAAAAGAACACATATATATGCATACATACATAAAAACCCACAAAAACGTAGGTCTCAGACTGTTTTGCTAGCTGTAGGCAGAAAATGGATTGCATTTTGAAAGAATGAGTAACATTTCTCAACTTCTAGTTATAACTGAATAATTTTGAAATTCTATGTAATGTAGTGGATTGTGGTGCAAGGGTGGAACTTCTGTCATTGCTCTTTTTAATGTACAGTCATTTCCCAAAAGCTTAGAGAAAAATCCTCAAGTGCCATCAAGAGGTCTTTGCTTTATTTCCTAACGCCATCTCTCCATCTGGGGGGACACCACCTGTAAGTCAATATTACTACCCAACTGAGAGGAATATAAATAAGCCCTCCCACCAGGAACAAATTAGAAAAGAAGCCAAGACTAGAAAACTGAGTCCAAAGGCATCTCAGTCAGATAAAGGGGAGGAGGACGTATAACACTTAAGGGATAAACAGCATCAGTAGCTTGGTTTTAAGAGAGAAAATTGGGAAATAACTAGGCTTTTTACTAAGTGCAACAAATCCTGCTAGTAATAGACTCTGATTTGTAAGGCACTCAAAGAGAGACTTAAGAAGCTTTTTTCTAAAACACAACAAGAGATGCTCAAAGGGATGATAACCAAGTATAAGGGCAGCATCAATAGTGGAAAATGGTGCCTATGGAGAGAGCGCAACAAATTAAGCCACAAAGTGTTTTAAGATAGCGTGAGGAGGAACCTAGCTCTCTAAACAGCTGAACAATAGAACCATCTTGGGGAAAATGACCAGTGAATAAATTAATCAAATATGTATTTTTAAAAGTCTCTGCAATTAAATGTGTATCTTTAATTGAACTATAAACCAAAATTCCATGAGCAACCTATTTGCTTTGTTTTCCTTCTGTTATTTTTTAATGAACTCTTTCCTTAAAAGTTACAAATTAAGAACCATAAGTATATATTCTCTGAGGCATAAATACCTGACTCAAACAGAACCTGAAGAAGGATGGACCTTTGTCTTTGCCTGGTTGCTATTTGGTCCCCAGGGAGGAAGAACCCTTAGCTCCCATTTAGCTCATTTACTCTTACTTGCTATATAGATAGACAGAGCAAAAGGGGAACAACAGAATTATTCTGGGATAATTAATAATCATCATCATCAATAATAGAGTGAGTTGGATTTGTCAGACTACATAGGTGTAAGCCTATCCAGACTAAGTTTTGTACTTAGTTGAAAACCCATCCTAAGAAATCAGGAAATGAATAACTCTGAAACTCTATCACTGTCTACAGCTATCAGTCCTAAAATAATAAAATCCCTTTGCAAATAGGTTTTCTCTCCCTTGCCAAAGTCAGGTAGTAAGAGTGCAAAGAAAAGAGTAAGCAAATCAAGGGTCCAAGTATGGGGGGGAAAGTGTCACTGTCCTAGAGACTTCTGAGACCCTGCAGTGCAGATCTGGCCAGCCCTTTGTCAGTCGAGAGAAACCTAAGGTTCTCACTGTTTAGCTGATGGGAAAGGTAAGCAAACTGATGAGAGTGGAGATGTCCTGTTTTACAAGATAGATGAGTCAAGATGCATTGGGCTTTGTGCACTTCTGATCCCAAAGGAGCTTTGGAAACTCAGTCATTCTACATTTCTCCATTTACAAAAAAAAAAAATAGTATTTACCTCCCCTTTTATTTCACTGCTGAGTGTTCCAAATTTAGCTCAGCAGTGAGGTAGAAGGGGAGGTAAATATTATTAATTAATTCACTTTTTTTTCCAACAAAGGTCTGTCTAGTCAAGGCTATGGTTTTCCCAGTGGTCATGTATGGATGTGAGAGTTGGACTGTGAAGAAAGCTGAGCGCTGAAGAATTGATGCTTTTGAACTGTGGTGCTGGAGAAGACTCTTGAGAGTCCCTTGGACTGCAAGGAGATCAGTCCTGGGTGTTTATTGGAAGGACTGATGCTGAGGCTGAAACTCCAATATTTTGGCCACCTCATGCGAAGAGTTGACTCATTGGAAAAGACCCTGATGCTGGGAGGGATTGGGGGCAGGAGGAGAAGAGGACGACAGAGGATGAGATGGCTGGATGGCATCACCGACTCGATGCACATGAGTTTGGGTGAATTCCAGGAGTTGGTGATGGACAGGGAGGCCTGGTATGCTGCGATTCATGGGGTCGCAAAGAGTCGGACATGACTGAGCAACTGAACTGAACTGAACTACCTCAAAGATGTCTTCTGAGAAAGAACCAACAAATCTCCCACCATGCCCTTCTTGAATGATGTGATAAAAGCACTAGTAAGACTAAAATTTAACTTCTTTTGAAAAATGTTTCTCTGTGCTATTGAAAAATACAGTTACAGCTAGTCCTAAATTTAACTTAATTATTAAAGTATAAGCAAGTTCCAAGTTCTAAATATATGAATAGAGTTTAGCAACTTTAAATATTAAAATTTGGCATTTAATTTGCAGTCTTACATGGTAAAGCATTTCATAATATCCTTGTGCCTTTTATTAATGTGACTTATAGAGACAAACTGTAAGTAGCATATTGAAACTTATTTATTGGTTTAGGATAATAACATTGCTCAATCATGCAGAACGTATTCTTATTCTGCTGCTGCTGGTGCTCCTAAGTCACTTCAGTCATGTCCGACTCTGTGCAACTCCATAGACGGCTAGACCTAGTCAAAAATGACAGTGACTACCAACACAAATTATGTCCTGTAGTCAGCAGAAGAAGGTCATAAGGTCAGAAGAAAACACACACATACACACAATTTGTCTTTAAATGAAATTTCACTGCTTTTTCCCCCTATCATAACTTCAAGCTATTAAAATCCTAGTTTAAAATGTACATATGTATCTAATGAAGAACTTGTGAAATATTCGCTTTTAGGTGGCTGCAGAAGATTTGCTATTTTTAGTTCACATATATTTTCTAAACAAAAATGATCTCATCACTCTTCAAAAATTAGAACTTTATCCACATTACTCTGAGCAAAAAGAAGATAGTTTAATTTTAACAAAATATGATTTCAAAGTTCAGTATTAAAGAAGAACATGAAACATTAATGCTTAGTTTCCCTGGAAAGTTCTCTCTTGTACTTGTTCACTCTATCAGCAAAATCAATTTATACAATTAACTCTAACAAAATATGCATACAAAAATCAAATTATACCCTGCTAATATCTTCAGTATAATTTTGATTCTTAAATGAGGTAAAGCTTAATAAATCAATATATTTAAACAAAATATTGCTGATAAAAGTGAGTTTCGTGAGTTTCTCTACTGAGGGAAAATTTGAGACTAAATAAACAACTATTTGTGTTAGATCTTAGTTGTAATTCCTAAAAAAGGGAAATGAAGCACATTTGTTCATTTCTAATTTTCTATATTCTGACTAAGGTGATATAAACAAATCTTTTAAATGAGCTGAAACCATGATACACATACACACCATTTAAATCTTACCACAATCTCAGTTCCCTGAAGGTCTTCTGAAAAAATATTGAATTGTCTGCAATAATAATGAATTTCCATGTTTTGTACCATCTAGACTGGAATGAAAATGGCCAAATAAGTATTGACACTTTCATTTCATATGGTTTATCATTTGCAATATATTTTGTGGTTGTATTATTGAGCAAAGTATAGACTTTGAAATATGGAGCTTTACTTTATGCTTTGGCACTAACCTTCCACAAGGTCAAAATGGATTTATCATTCACTCATGAGAGACATCTCAAACTCTGTAGCCCACTGGGGCAAAGAAAAATAACTTTTTAAAACAATTTGGCCACCTATGATATGCTCATAAAAATTATAATACAAGTCTGGGTAATGTCTTGCAATTCTTTTTCAGTATTGATTGATTTTTTTAAAAGACTAGAGTTACATTCAACAATAGTTAATGGACATTCAGTCACAAGTATTATGACCCACAATTCAAGTTCTAGGTGATTGTCTCAAATCACATTGTCAACTGTGAAAAATGAAAAGATAGTTAAGAAGCTTTTTTATCAGTGCTGGAAACATTTCTATATTTCAGGAAAGAAATATATGCAGTGCATTTTCTCATAGTGTAAATCTAGCTTACAAAACAGCTGACACAACAGCAGCCTCTCGCTCGCTTGCTCTCTCTCTCATTTCCTTTTTTTGACATCCAGTTCCTGCATTTTCTATTGTGATTCCAATAGTAGTCCACACATCCATGAGCCAATACTGATGCACGTGCCATACCGCAGACTGCACACAGTTCCTCTGAACTGAACTGATGGGCTCGGTTCCTCCATCATCTCACGGATGTGATTGACAGTTGCCATCAGAGCTGCCACTTAAACTGCCCATGTGCAGCAGTAAGCCAGGCAATCAGGATTTACAACAAGCAAGGAGAATCTTATGTTGCGAGATCAGTGAAGACTTTGCCCTGTGTTTAGGGATGCCTCATGATTGAACTGAAAGGAGCGGGGGCAGACTAAACGTAGGAAAAAGCTAGAACATAATGCAGAAACTAAATACCAAAATCCTATGTTTTATAGGATGCATACTACAAACTGTCTCTCTTTCCTACAACTCTGAGCTGTAGGAAAGCTGACTGCTTTCCTACTGATTGCTTATCATGGTATTTTCCAATTGAAAACATTTGACAGATAAAAAGTCAAATAAAAATTTATGATAAAAACAGAAATTCTCCCATACTCTTAAGTAATAATTTAAAATTTCTGTTTCAGAAATGTATCTATTAAACAAACACCTTCATGAATAATTAAGCAATAAAGATTTGCCACAAATCATTGTTGGAAATGACTGGATTTTTTGGAGTTTTAATATAACATGTGATGCTTTTGATTTCATGCTCTCTAGCAAAGAGCCTTCTATTCTTATTGTACTATTATGAAATAGATATTGTGCTATTTTTTATTGTTTTAGGGTGAGCAATTAAGTTAAAATTCCCTGATACCACCTTATTTTAAAGAATATACATGTAACAGATCTCTATGATTTAAATATTTCAAAGTCTTTAGACAATTTTGCTTCTTCTGGAGACTGAGTCCAGCAGTTCTAGAATAATGTAATACTGTGGGACTTCAGGAGTAGGAATTACAACAGATCTGAAAAGATTGCAAGAACACAAATAAATTTCTGAAAGTTCAGTGCAAACTCTATTTAATAATGAGAAGAAAGAAAGCCCTGATTTGAAGCTAAATCTATACATTTCCTCATCTTTAAGTTTTGTCTCATTCAAGATTTCTTGATTCTTTTTCGCTTTGTTTCATAGATCACCTTGGACATAGCCTATATTCCCTTTCTCAGAATAATATTTTTAAAAGAATAAAATAGGGTTTATAATTAAAAATAATATATATGTAGCAGGTGGCTGATAGATTGAGTTGTGGCTGGAGTCCACATACACATCCCACTTTATGTAAAATAAAATTACCAAGAAAATAAAATTTCCAAAGGACTTACTAGCAACAAGGTGGCCTCTTTTAGAATCAGGGGCAAATACAGCATCTGTTGTATACCTTCCCTTGGCAGCTAACAGTGTCAGGTCAGAGTCAGGCATTGCTAGATTTGAGAAGCGCCTTTCTGAATATGTCAGTTTGTTTTATGCTAGTGGCTTTTACATCAATTTAGAAAGAATGTAAACAAATAATCTAAACCTTTAAAAGAAAATATTTACAGACCTCTGGGTCCCTCCTGATTCTAAAGCCCAACCCAGCCTCAGCAAAATTTCACCTTTTTTTTAAAGAAAATATCAGTGTCAGAGACCAGAGATCTGAGCAATACCTTCACCTTCAAGCATCTTCCCTGGTAGCTCAGATGGTAAAGAATCTGCCTGCAATGTGAGAAACCTGGCAATCCCTGGATCAGGCAGATCCCCTGGAAAAGGGAATGGCAACCCACTCCAGTATTCTGCTTGGAGAATCCTAAGGACAGAGGGCCCTGGTGGGCTACAGTCCATGGGGTCGCAAAGAACTGGACAAGACAGAGCAACAAACACCTTCACTTCCAGCATCCTTGAAAGAACATTTCTGACAAGTGTACACAGTAGACATTATTCTGATATTCAAGTAAAGAGTTGTTTATCCATGACAGAGACTCCACTGTGGTTCATCTCTTAGACATCCTATCACATAGCTGGCAGAGAAGCCCGACCTCTGTGAAGAGACAGTCCGGACCACCAAAGTCTAATCTCCCTTCCTCCATTGTAAGAGCAGTGTCAGGCTGTGGCCACCCAACAACAGGGGTATTGCTCAGATTCGCTTGTGGTTAAGCCGGCTTCAGTAAAAGCAAAAGTGATGAGTGTGATTTCCTGGCTGTTGTCTTTGAAAAGTGAATGTACCCCCTACATGCTCTATTTGCCCTTCTCATTGTCTGAAACTCTGATGGATCTGCAGCTCCATTTTTTATTATCAATTTTTTATTGAAATATGGTTGGTTTACAATGTTGTGTTTGTTTCTTGTATACAGTAAAGTAATTCAATTTTATATATATATATATACATATATACACACACATACATACATATATATATTCATTTTCAGATTCTTAGCCATTGTAGGTTATTGTAAGATATTTATTGTAGTTCCCTGTGCCATACAATATGACCTTGTTGTTTATCTAGTTTATATATAGAAGCATGACTCTGTTAATCCCAAACTCCTAGTTTATTTCTCCCCGCCTCTTTCCCCTTTGATAACCATGCATATGTTTTCTGTGTTTGTGAATCTGTTTCTGTTTTTTTCTTTGTTTTTCATTTGTCTTGTTTTGAGCTTAGAAACAATAGAAATTTATTGCTTACAATTCTGGAGGCTGGGCATCTCAGATCAGAGTGCAGGTCTGGTGAGGGTCCTTTTCTGAGTTACAGACTTCTCATTTTGTCCTCATGTGGTTGGTAAGGGCTAGTGAGCTCTGTGGAGACACTTTTGTTCTTTCTTTTTTTAACTTTATATTTTATATCAGAGTATAGTTGATTAACAATGTTGTATTAGTTTCAAGTGTACAGTAAAGTGATTCAATCATACATATACATGTATCTATCCTTTTAGTCCTTTGCACTGCAAGGAGATCCAACCAGTCCATTCTAAAGATCAGTCCTCGGTGTTCTTTGGAAGGTGTTCTTTGGATGCTATAGCTGAAACTCCAGTACTTTGGCCACCTCATGCGAAGAGTTGACTCATTGGAAAAGACCCTGATGCTGGGAGGGACTGGGGGCAGGAGGAGAAGGGGAAGACAGAGGATGAGATGGCTGGATGGCATCACCAACTCGATGGACATGGGTTTGGGTGAACTCCGGGAGTTGGTGATGGATAGGGAGGCCTGGTGTGCTGCGATTCATGGGGTCACAAAGAGTTGGACATGACTGAGTGACTGAACTGAACTGATCCTTTTTCTAGGTTGTTATATAATACTGGGCAGAGTTCCCTTTGCTATACAGTGGGTCCTTGCTGGTTATCCATTTTAAATGTGCAGTGTGCACAGAGCAATCCCAGACTTCCTAACTGTCCTCCCTCCCACTCTGTTCCTTCCCTCCGCCCCCACTGACCATAATCTCATTCTCTAAATCTGTGAGTCTGTTACTGTTTTGTAAATAAAATCATTTGTTTCATTTTCTTAGATTCCACATATAAGTGATATCACATGATGTTTGTCCTTTATCTGACTTAGTATGATAATCTTTAGCTCCACTCTTTTTGTGGCTGATGGCCTTGTTTCATTCTTCTTTATGACTGAGTAACATTTCACTGGATATATATACCACATCTTCATCTATCCATCTGTTGATGGACGTTTAGGTAGCTTCGGTGTCTTGGCCATTGTAAATAGGGCTGCTATGAACAGTGGGGGTGTATGTATCTTTTTGTATTAAAGTTTTCATCTTTTCCAGATGTATGCCCAGATGTGGGATTACTGAATCATATGGTAACTCTATTTTTAGTTTTTTTGAGGAACCTCTGTACTGTTCTTTATAGCGCCTGTACCAGTTTATACTCCAACGGGCAGTGTAGGGTTCCCTTTTCTCCACACCCTCTCCAGACTTTATTATTTGCAGACTTTTGATGATGGCCACTCTAACTGGTGTGAAGTGATACCTTATTGTAGTTTTGACAGCAACTCCATGTTGACTGTGCACGCAATGACTACTCTAGAAGATGGTGAAAAAACAGCACAGAAGAAAACTCTTCCCTGAATGATTGGGTGGTGCTTGGTTACCTGTTGATCACCTCATCCTTCCCTAACATGACTGCATGACAGAGAGTTAAGCTCATAAATTGTTTGAATTATTGAACTAGGGGGACACTTTATTATAACAGTTCAGCCTACTCTAACCAGTATATCTCTTGTGTATATAATATCTAATCTCTATATACCATTCTGGGACTATATACTCAAATAGTATAGTGAACAAAGCCAATTCTGTCCTGTTGCTAGAAGTATAAACAGCACCAGGAAGTAATCTGGCCCATCACCCCTCAGAAAGGTCAGGGCCTTGAACTCTGGGACAGCCTTTGTATAACTTACAGAATGACTGTAGCACTAATCCTGTATATACCATTTACTGATATTAGTTTAAAAGATAATTCCTCTGTTTGGAATGCAAGATTTTATTTAAAGTATTTCATATATTAATGTTGATTGAAAGTTCTAGTCAAGTAATCTAGAAAGAAGAAACTATTCATTGAGAAGTTAACACTCATTTACATAATTTAAAGATCTAAATCTTAGCGAACCTCTCAATAGAACCTCCTCTACAATAGACCATCTCAGGTAATTATAATAATGATGGTAAATACTATATATTACTACTATTACTATCACCATCACCATCATCACTTTTACTATTACTTTTTATGAGCACTGTTGACCAGGATTCTACACTATTGCATTTACTATGTACTAATAATTACTATATACTAATAATTCAATCTTGTCATTCAATTTATGTAATGATCGGAACTCAGTACCTCCAGAGGCAGGTTTTTGGTTAAAAGTTTGAAATTAAGCTATAAATAAAATTTAATATCAGTCCTTTAAAGTGTACTCTGAAGTAGAATGCAAAAAAAAAAAAGAGTTATATTTGAAAATAAAGGAAATCACACATTCTTTCTTGATCCACAGCTCATTTAGTTAGGTTTAGTGTCCACTATTTATTTTTGAAGCCACTTAAAAACTAACCCCTTGTAATGATATAGCATATAATGTAAAATAATACGACAGGCAAGGGCTCTGTGGACTTATTTTCCAGGAAAACTCCCTTATTGAAGGCACACAAATTTTCATGGCATAAAATCAATTATAACACTCAAAAAAAAAAAATCACTGTTGGTTGCCACACATACCTCAAGATTAAAAGTGCTTATCTATTTTTATGGTTGTCAAGGAAACCTTTCCCTGGTTTTCTGGTGAAATACATTGCATGAGAGATAAACAGAATAAGCACCAAAGTATGAAATAAAATCCATACTTTAGAACATCTAGTTTTTAAAATATTCATGAAAAAATTTAAAAACTTAATGTTTTAATTTTAAACTCCTTCATATAAAGCATTCAAAAATCAGAATAACAACTTAGGAGTTGGTATCCTGAATCCTAAAAAACTAAATCCTCAACCAGCGTTATTTATACTGTCTTAAACACTGGGAGAATACAAATGAAGTTGGACATAATTACGCTTATAACTCTTTTAAACTATAATAGAGCAGATAGACCTATACAACTACCAGATCAAAATAATATTAGCAAAACGTTGTAAGTGTTTTAAAAGACTATTTGCATAGTCATTATGGAGAAGTGTTGGTGAGATTTTAAATGACATTATGCAGATTTAAAGTGGTAAAATAATTTTTCTCAAAAGATATTAATTTAAAGATGGATAAAATACCATAGATTATAATTTTATATAAATGCTCAAGAAGGAAGAAACAATGGCATGGAAAATACTTTGGGCTGAAATTAACCTAGGTTTGAACTGTGCAAGGTTGAACAGGAACCAAATCTCATTGTTCTGTCTGCACTGTCAGGTTCTAAGCAAAGGGTCTGAAAAATCAGGTGTTACTTGCTCAGTCATGCCCAACTCTTTGAGACTCCATGAACTGCAGACTCCTCTGTCCATGGGATTTTCCAGGATATTGGAGTGGTTTGCCATTTCCTTCTCCAGAGGATCTTCCTGACCCAGGGATTGAACCCAAATCTCCTGCATTCAGGCAGATTCTTTACCAACTGAGCTACCAGGGAAGCCTGGGGTCAGGGAGGAAATCATAAGTGCTCAATAAATGTTGGTAAAAGAATTCATCTGATTCAATCACTGAAAAACAGTTGTTATGAAAGCTTCTTCACATACTGGCTTCAAGTTTTCATCTATAAATTATTGATGTTGAACTAAATGATCCCTTCCAAGCTTACCAGTCTGTCATTCTTAGCAATTTATAGTTGTCATCCAGTTACTTAAGCCACAAACGAGAGTCTCCTTACTTCTCAGCTCTTACATCCAGTCCATGGTCCCAGTAGGTAGACCCTGCTACCTCTAATATCACAGGAATCCACCCACTTTCTTTGGTGCCACCGTTGTCACACCAATCAAAGCGTTCATACTCTCGTCACTGAATAATAGCATGCCTGTCATCTCCCTCCATTCCACTGTCTACTGGCAGGCAGAGTGATTGATTAAAATAAAGATTCAGTCACGTATCACTCATATTTAAATTCTTTCCTTGGCTTCTCATTGACCTTAGTTTAAGTCTCTGAAACCTAAACATCTCACAGAAGCCCATCATAATCGAACTTCTTTCTCTCTAGCTTAGGTCTCTTTTTCTTGTGACTCCTTACTTCAACTTTTTAATGCATTGTATTTTCTCCATGCATTCAATGTATTATATTTTTGTCCTCTTCCACGACTGTTTCTTAGACACTGTTTCTTCTGCTTGAAACCTTCTTGTCTTCCCCTAGGTCTAGACTTACAAAATCTTATTTATCTTTTAGGTCTCATCTTTTTACCACTTAAAATAGGTTAGGTTCCCATAATATTCATTTATTTTCAACAAAATATTTCTGTTTTGGCAGCACTCATTATGCTTCTGTACATTCTGAATACCTTTCTCACAAAGCCTTAAAATGCATGAAATCAGGAACCATGTCTATTAATCCCTTGTTTATAGCTGAATCCTAATATTCCAGAAGAGATCCAGAAGAGTTTTTGTTTTTGATGTCAGACCCTGCATCTTCTAAATTAGTGTTTTCTCTATAGAAACTGAATAAGGTCACCAAAATTTCAACAACAAGGTGAAAAAGGAAAGAGTCATTTAGCACACCCCCTGGTTTCCTTTCCAATTCCATTACTCTTCTTTACGTATAGATCCAGACTTAGTACAGGGCAACAATGTGTACCTAATTCATAGTCCATCATCTCCCAGCCTTGCTTCTAGCTATTACTAGCCACTAGGAGAAGGCAATGGCACCCCCCTCCAGTATTCTTGCCTGGAAAATCCCATGGACAGAGGAGCCTGGTGGGCTGCAGTCCATGCAGTGGCTAAGAGTCAGACACGACTGAGTGACTTCACTTTCACTTTTTGGTTTCATGCATTGGAGAAGGAAATGGCAACCCACTCCAGTGTTCTTGCTTGGAGAATCCCAGGGATGGGGGAGCCTGGTGGGCTGCCATCTATGGGGTCGCTCAGAGTCGGACATGACTGAAGCAACTTAGCAGCAGCAGCAGCAGCAGTTACTAAGACGTTCCCTAGAGTGTTCTTCTTCCCAAATAAATTCTCTTGAGGAAAAGCCTTTTTTCACTTTTCTCTTTGTATTTCCACCTTCTTCTGGGCTGAGTAAGAATGTAAGCCTGGAGGTAAAGCTGCTGTCTTTCCTGAATGAACGCTGCATAGTAATTATGATAGCATGAGAAGAATGGATGAGCCCAATTCACTGATGAATATCCTCTAGCCACTGCATCAGCACCAAGCCGCTGTTCTCCAGACTTCCTGTTACAAGAGAAGCCCCTTATTCGTTTAAATACTCTCTGGAAGTTTATGTTACTTGCATCTGAATACACTCCTAACTCATCCAGGCAATCAATTTGAAGACGGTATTAAGTATATAGGGCTTCCTTGGTAGCTCAGCTGGTAAAGAACCTACCTGCAATGTGGGAGACCTGGGTTCAATTTCTAGGTTGGAAAGATCCCTAGAGAAAGGGATGGCTACCCACTCCAGTATTCTGGCCTGGAGAATTCTATGGACTGTACAGTCCACGGCGTCACAAAGTATCTGACACAACTGAGCAACTTTCACTTCACTTCACTTCATGTCATTGAGTGTATAAAAGGAAATAAACAGTTTACGGTTTTTCACATTTGAACCCAGTTCTGCCTGTTTCAAGTTGTTGGGAACTCACTAGTTTCAGTGCAGTCATCTCCTAACTAAGAAGAGTGATTATCATCTTACAGATGAAATAAGTAAGATTGTCGTCTTACTTATTTATGAAAATTAAAAGCCACCAACTGAAAAGCTTTTAGCTTATGATCTGATACAGTAAGATAAATAAGACACACGGTAAAGCAAGTAAGACATCTCTTGCTCAATAAAACAAGAGATGTCACTGCCTGCTCTTAAGAAGTTTGTATTTTGTGTTGAAGTATAGCCAATTAACAATCTTGCAGTAATTTCAAGTGGACAGTAAAGGGATTCAGTCATACTTATATATGTATCCATTCTGCCCCACACCCCACTCCCATCCAGACTGCCACATAACATTGAGGAGAATTCCTTGTGCTATACAGTAGGTCCTTATCTGTATAATCTAAAAAGAAATTATACAAATGCACTTATACACTTATAAAATAGAGACAGACTCACAGATTTAGAGAAAGAAGTTATGGTTGTTGAGACAGGTGAACAAAGGTGGAAGATAGAGGTCAGGAATAGTTAGGGAGTTTGGGATAGACATATACACACTGCTATATTTAAAATGGTCTTCCCTGGTGGCTCAGAGGTTAAAGCGTCTTCCTGGAATGCAGGAGGACCGACTGTCACTGCCTTTTGAATTAATAAAATAAAATATACGCAGGCTTTGTAGTCAAATAGAGCTTCTACCAGTTATCTATTATATAAGTTCCTAGACTTTTGGAGACGTCGTTTCCCAGTTGTAAAGTGAGATGAATAATATCTACTTTGGAGAAATCTATGAGGATTTGGAGATAAAATATTTAAAGCAATAGACATTTAAAGAATGGCAATTACCATTCAAATAAGAAATAGAAATTCACAATAATTACTCATCTTGAATTATGACAACCAAATAAAAATATTTGACTCTACACAGCAACTTTTCCATAGCAAATTTTAAATTTTTGATGACATGTTTAGTTTTCTTCTATAGATATATTCTCGTCTGGAGGTTAGGGAGGAGGCCACAAGCCCCTTTGAAATTTTCAAGAGCTCCATGGACCTTATCTCCAGAAAACAACACACACGCAAAAGTTTTATGGTCAGTTTTAGGGGATTATGGGTTCTCTTAAGTTTCATCAGCCCCAAGATTACATTATATTCCCTGATCAAGAGTTATGCAGTTCCAATGGGCCATCCTAATGCAATAATTTCACATATAAGGTTATCCTGTGAAATAAACTCTAAGATATATGTCTTATATGCCTTTAATAAACTCTTTATTTCTTTATCTCAATATCTACTCCATTGCATAATGATCGTGTAATTTAGAAAGGAATTATTTTAGCAAATCAGCATTTAGAAGTCAGTGTTGTACATATTTATGCTTGGAAATGTTAAGTTTCATTTAAACTTTGTTAGAGAAAAGGGAAAAAGAAGAAAAGGCATCTAGACAAGGCAAACTAAAATCAGTAAGCTACAATGCAGCTATCTACATGTGATCCAATGTTCCACTAACGAAAAGAACAAATAAAACTCGGAGTGATAGCTCCTCAAGAAAGAATTACATTTCTGCCAAAATATTGCTGAGATTACCTATGGAACTGCCAGTAGTTGTAGTTTGTAAAGAATCTAGTGTTACTTTGTGGTTAAAACACAAGATGAGGATCAAGAAAGATGTTATTTCAGATTCTCCAAGTCACAGGATATCATTATGGCCTTGACCAAGTTATACAAGCTTTCTTTCTTTCCTCCTGCACCTACAGAAGAAAAAGGAGAAGTGTTTTTAATCTTCTCTGACTGAATACTTAATAGATAATAAATGTGTGACAAGTTTAATATATACTATGCATTCCTTAGATTTCTTTTCTTTTTAATTGAAGTATAGTTGAACTTGGCATCCGGTCCCATTACTTCATGGCAAATAGGTGGGGAAACAATGGAAACAGTGGCAGACTTTATTTGGGGGGGGCTCTAAAATCACTGCAGATGGTGACTGCAGCCATGAAATAAAAAGACACTTACTCCTTGGAGGAAAAGTTATGACCAACCTAGACAGCATATTAAAAAGCAGAGATATTACTTTGCCAACAAAGGTCCATCTAGTCAAAGCTATGGTTTTTCCAGTAGTCATGTATGGATATAAGAGTTGGACTATAAAGAAAGCTGAACACTGAAGATTCGATGCTTTTGAATTGTGGTATTGGAGAAGATTCTTGAGAGTCCCTTGGACTGCAAGGAGATCCAACCAGTCCATTCTGAAGGAGATCAGCCCTGGGATTTCTTTGGAAGGAATGATGCTAAAGCTGAAACTCCAGTAGTTTGGCCACCTGATGCGAAGAGCTGACTCATTTGAAAAGACCCTGATGCTGGGAAAGATTGAGGGCAGGAGGAGAAGGGGATGACAAAGGATGAGATGTTTGGATGGCATCACTGACTAAATGGACATGAGTTTGAGTAAACTCCAGGAGCTGGTGATGGACAGGGAGGCCTGGCGTGCTACAGTCCATGGGGTTGAAAAGAATTGGATGCAACTGAGCAACTGAACTGATAGTTGATTTACAGTATAATATTGATTTCAAATGTACAACATAATGATTCAGTATTTTTACAGATCATATTCCATTTAAAGTCATTACAAACCAATGGCTCTACAATATATCTTTGTTGCCTATCCATTTTATTCATCTTAAAGTTTCAAATACCAGTTGCACTGCTTCCACTCACTATGCAGTAAAGTCTTAGGCAGGAGACAAGATTCTTGTGAGTCATCTATGTCCATTCAATAAGCCTGTCTTTTGTAGATGGTGTCCATTTTCAGTCTTGCAAACAACTGTGTGTTTGTGTTCCTGGGCTGTCTTCTATTTTCTCTTTGTCTTTGCTTCATGGATAATAATTATGATGACTTGTACTGTCACCAGAAGTAAGAAGAAAGAACTATTTATTTTTTGCTATACATCTGTGTGTCTTAATTTTTCCTTCTTTTGTCTATGTGAGTATTTCCACATTTGCTGAATATGTAGGAGTCACTCAACTGGTTTCTCTCAGTAGCAGTATCAGAATTTACTCCAGGAAAGGACATAAATATCTCTGAGGAAAAGCAGACCTATCTTTGAGTATTCATCCTTTCCAGAAAGATGAAAAGAATTCTTTCAATCATGATTTAAAAGTGAGGAGAGAGAGAGAGAGGCAGAGAATGGAAATTCCTCCTATATATACTAGTACAATGGCACCCCACTCCAGTCCTCTGGCCTGGAAAATCCCATGGACAGAGGAGCCTGGTGGGCCGCAGTCCATGGGGTCACTAAGAGTCAGACACAACTGAGTGACTTCACTTTCACTTTTCACTTCCATGCATCAGAGAGGGAAATGGCAACCCACTCCAGTGTTCTTGCCTGGAGAATCCCAGGGACGGGGGAGCCTGGTGGGCTGCAGTCTATGGGGTCGCACAGAGTCGGACACGACTGAATCGACTTAGCAGCAGCAGCAGCATGCTAGTACAAATATATTTTAAAACCTAATAGAACCCCACAAGAAAAAAATACAAATACCTCTTAGAAGAAAATTCTCCTAAGTTAAAGAAAGGCCTGAATTTGAAAAATAAAAATTAGTTTTATAAAATTCACTGTCAGTCATACACGGGAGATCACAATAGAAGTAAAAAATGCAAAAAGCGATGTTACATGACAAGAGCAAAGTGATGAAAAGTGCACGTGGAGTTCAATTTGTCTTAAAAAGATGGAGGGATAATACTCACATACATATATGCACATATAAATATATCTTATACACATATATATGTACTATTCACATAAAATTTATTTTAAAAATAAAAAACTGATAATCTGTTTATTAATATTTATTATAGAAGAAAGACAATAACATCAACAGTGAAAGATGCTAGCTTGTTATGTTGATTTTAGCTTGACATCATTTGATATTATGCATAATTATTTTTAACATTACATATATTTCCCTAAAAATAAAGAGGAAATTGAACAAGTGAAACTAATTGACCATTTGGTAGCATAAGCACACAGAGATGAACCATTCCAAATGATTTTGAAAGTCACACACTGAACTGTATATCCCTAGCAGAATATAAGCAAAGGACAAATATAACTGAGAAAAAAAAATAAGCTTTTTCTGGTGGCCATATTCATGGGGTGGTGATATTATTATTGTTCTGAAGCTTTTGTGTGTATATTTGGGGGTAAAACAAGTGAATAACTATATTAGGACATAAATTTCTGCACCCCTAAAATGAGATAGATGAGATTATTAGTAAGATTGATGAGATTAAGGAGAAACTGCTTCTGAATTTAAATAGAAAGTGTCAGTATAAACAAAAGATAACTTTTTTATTAAAGTGTAGTTGATTTACAAAGTTGTATTAGTTTCTGGTGTACAGCAAAGTGGTTCAGCTAAATATATATGTGTGTGTATATACACACACACATTCGTATTCTTTTAGTATTTATATTCTTTCATTATTCTTTTCCATTATGACTTACTACAGCATATTGAATATAGTTCCCTGTGCTAAACATAGGACCTGATTGCTTACCTATAATATTTTATATGTAGTAGTCTATATCTGCTATTCCAAAACTCCTAATTTATCCCTCTCTCACCCTCTTTCCTCTTTAGTAGCATGAGTTATGTTATCAATCTGTTTTTGTTTCATAACCAAGTTCATTTATGTCATATTTTAGATTCCACATTCAAGTAATATCATATGGTATTTGTCTTTTTCTGACTTTTCTTAGTATAATAATCTCTAGGTCCATCCATATTGCTGCAAATGGCATTGTTTCATTCTTCTGATGGCTGAGTAATATTCCATTGTGTATATATACCAGAGCTTCTTTATCAGTTCATCTATTGATGAACACCTAGCTTGCTTCCATGTCTTGGCTCTTATAAATAGTGCTGCTGTGAAGAGTGAGGTGTATGTAACTTTTTGAATTAGAGTTTTCATCTTTTCCAAATATGGCCTCAGGAGTGGGACTGCTGGATCATATGGTAACTCTACTTTTTTGAGAAACATCCATACTGTTCTCCATAGTGACTGAACCAATATGCCGGGGTCCAGCCCCAGTGGATCCAGGGAATTCGAAGGTGGGGACGGCGTCGGCGTCCTTGGAAAAATACATATTTAATTACAGATATATAGAGAGATTAGAAACGGATAGTGTAGTAGGAAAATTAGTGGAGAAAAAGAGGCTGAATAACTTGGTTTACGTGGAATAGCATCCATGCTGCAGATGGGAATTCAGCCAGAAAAATGGGGAGCAGGAAAGAAACGGCATGGGGGAATCAGCCTTTCCGGAAACTGATCCGATTTCTTTATTTTGGGGTTTGCTTATATACCTTTTGTTACATATAGGGATGAATACAGAGTCACGTGGGGGTCAGCAGTCCTGACCTTTATCAAAATCAGGTGCTTCACATAAAAAAGTCTTAGGGATTTTACATCATCTTCTGGCCATGAGTGAGACCTGCTGACATTTTATGATCCTTTCTTTCTGATAACAAAAATACTTATTTCTTCCAAGGGTGTTTTTTCTTAAACCAGGCACCACCCTCCAAATAAAGTTACATTTCTATAGGGTGAGGGTGTAGTGAGTTACAATCAAAAAAGGAATTTATTTAACCCAAGGTTAACATGATTAATCTTAAAGGTTAATACTTATTTCTCCTATATGCTTAAAGGTTAATACTTATTTCTCCTATATGCTAGTTATATTCATTATAAGGGCAGGGAACATGGAGATTTAGCAGCAAACATCAACCCAACAAATGAAAATCCGTTCACCAATGCTCCCCTTAAGATCTATTTAGTCTTAAGATAGTGATAAAGTTACATTTTTACATAGCAAGGACACAGTAATTTATAACAAAGTACAGTGATCTATTACAAAAGAGAAAATTCATTAACTCAAAAGGTCTAGTATTGCTAACCTTAAAAACTACTATATTTCCTTTTCTATATTCCAAATACATTGATTAATATATTCCCAGGTGCCTAAGGATATGGAGGCCTGGCGGCAATCATTGACTCAACAAGAAGAAAAAGCCCTATGCTAATTAAGACTCTCAAAATACTCCAAAACTCTCTGTGCTGTTTATGGTTAAGAGGTAGAAAACAATCATGTGCAGGAGTATGGATAACCCTGTCACACAAGCTAGTCTGTCAGCAGAGAGGTTTGACCTGAGACATCCTTGTCCCACCCAGAGCAGGGAATTAGCAGCAATTATTGACACAACAAATGAAAAACCCTTCACCAATATAATTCCTAACCAATCCACTATACTAATAATTTCCAACTCCCCAAAAGAATTTGCCTTTAGTAAGTCTAAAACATCTCGTGCCTGTCAGGTTGAGAGGCTGTAAACAATCACATGTGGCCAGAGGAACCTATACAGGTGGGCTAGATAACCTTCAGAGGAGTCTGTAAGCTGAAACACTCTTGTCACGCCCAGGAATTTTTATTGCCTTGGAGCTGCACGTTTACTCCTTCTCCGAGAGAAACGGTGATGGGGGAGAGCCCCACGTAAAGTCAGAGGTGTAGGTGAGAGCATAAAACAGACTTTGGTTTTGGGGTAGATGCTCAGGAACAGGGAGTTTCCTGAGGCTTGATCACGCCTTTGCTATGCCAAGCCACCTTCCTCATGACCTTTGCCATGGGCGGAGTTCCTCATGCTGGCCCCCAGCACCAATATATAATCCCACCAACAATGTAGGAGAGTTTCCTTTTGTCCACAAACAAAAATATTAAAATTTATATATTTTCTTCAGACTTTAACTGATCGAGTAGGCAAGTAACTGTTGATAAATGAATAATATAATTTTGAACACTATAAGTAATGACTGACTTACCTATTATCTAACTTTGAAAACACAAAGACTATATACATTTTTCTTAAAAAAGCATGACAGTTACAATAATTAACAGTAAGTCATAAAGATAACCTCAATTCCAAAAGCAAAGTGTGAAAACATTCTATAATCACAAAGCACTGCTTGAAATATAAATGGCCAAACAAAAGATAGTTAAAATTTTTAAACACTATTTCAAATTATTCTTGGATCAGTATATTATAGATCATTTAGAATATGTCACTAATGGATACTTCCAAAAAAATAGTATGGGATGTGTCCAAAGCAATATTCAGGATAAAATCTATGGCTTTATATTCATAGATTATTAAAGAAGAAAAAAAAACTAATTGAGAACTTTGTCACTTATTTTACCTCTTTTTGTGATTAACAGAATATGTCCTTAATTTCAAAAATTCCCCTAGGCAATCTTACATAAGAATAAAGGCTAATCAGAGTCTTAACATTAAATCTAGCAGAATAATTATGATGAAAATAATAAATCAAGAAATGGTAATGGTAACTTAAAATTTTTTATTAATGTAATATAGAAGTAAGTGAAAATCGTAAGACTATTGATATTTCAATACAGGCTAAAATATTATTTAATAAAATTCAGTATCTCAAAAATAATTCAGTAATTTTAAAATCCAATAATACTCTCTTAACAGAATTTTTTAAATAGTTCTTTCAAACAAATAGACGAAACCAGTTTTTAATAGTGAGCATTTTAGATACTTACTACAAACCACTACAAAGATGCCATCTGTTATATCATATTAATATTTACTAACATAATATGAAATTTTTAAAGACAAAATAGTAAGTCAATTCTAGAGAAATTGTAGATCTAAATCTGAAAGATTATACAATAAAATTTTTGAAGTAATGCAGAGAAACAAAAACAGAAATATAGACCAGTGGAAAACATAGAAAACCTAGAGAAAAACCCACACACCTACTGGGCACCTTATCTTTGACAAAGAGGCAAGAATATACAACAAAGAAAAGATAGTCTCTTCAATAAGTGGTCCTGGGAAAACTGGACATCTACATGTAAAAGAATGAAATTGGAATACTTCTAACACCATGCACAAAGATAAACTCTAAATGGATTAAAGACCTATATGTAAGACTTACTATTTTGTCTTTAAAAATTTTATTTTAAATTCATAAATATTCATATGATATAACAGATGGCATCTTTGTAGTGATTTGTAATATCTAAAATGCTTCACTATTAAAAACTGGTTTTGTCTATTTGTTTGAAAGAACTGTTTTAAAAATTCTATATGTAAGACCAGAAACTATAAAACTCTTAAAGGAAAACATAGACTACTCCTTGACATAAATCACAGCAAGATCCTCTATGACCCACTTCCTATAATAATGAAAATGAGAGCAAAAATTAACAAGTGGGACCTAATTAAAGCTTTATTGCACAGCAAACACAACTATAAACAAGGTGGAAAGACAGCCCTCAGATTGGGAGAGAATAATAGCAAATGAAACAATTCACAGATGATTAATCTCCAAAACATACAAGCTGCTTATGCAGCTCAATACCAGAAAGACACACAACCCAATCACATAGTGGAAAGAAGACTTAGACACTTCTCCAAAGAAGACATACAGATGGCTAATAAACACATGAAGAACATCACTAATTATTAGAGAACTGCAAATCAAAGCTACAGTGAGGTATCACCTCACACTGGTCAGAATGGCCATCATCACAAAATCTAGAAACAATAAATGCTAGAGAGGGTGTGGAGAAAAGGGAACCCTCTTGCACAGTTGGTTGGTGGCAATGTAAATTGATACAGCCACTATGGAAGATGGTATGGTGATTCCTTAAAAAACTAGGAGTAAAACTACCATATGACCTAGCAATCCCACTACTGGGCATATACCCTGAGAAAACCATAATTGAGAGAGACACATGTATCTCAATGCTCATAGCAGCACTGTTTACAATAGCTAGGACATGGAAACAACTCAGATGTCCATTGACAGATGAATGGATAAAAAAGTTGTGCTACATATACACAAAGGATTATTACTCAGCCATAAAAAGGAACATATCTGAGTCAGTTCTAGTAAGTGAATGAAACCAGAGCCTGTTATACAAAGTGAAGTAAGATAGAAAGAGAGAAACAAATATTGTATATTAATGCATGTATATGGAATCTAGAATCTAGTTCAAACTGATGAACCTATTTGCAGGGCAACAATAGAGATGCAGACTTAGAGAACAGACTCATGGGCACAGTGGGGAAGGAAGTGGGTGGGATGAATTGAGAGTGGCATTAAAACATATACCGTGCCGTCTATAAAATAGATAGCCAGCGGGAATTTGTTGTATGAAGCAGGGGGCTCAAACCTGATGCTTTGTAAAGGGGTGGGATAGGGTGGAGGGTGGAAGGTGGAAGGGAGATTAAAGAGGGAGGGGACATATGTATGCCTATGGCTAATTCATGTTGATATATGGAAGAAACCAACGCAACATTGTAAAGCAATTATCCCCCAATTAAAAATAAATTTTAATTAAAAACTAATGCAGAGGAGAACTCATCTTCATGTCTTTTAGTGCACATATTTGTCAGAGTCCTCCACAGAAACAGAACAAACAATATACATAATATAGGCGAAAAATAAAATGAAGAGTAAGAAACAATCAAAAAATGTAAAACTTCTTCAAAAGCAACATAAAATGAAAGAGAAAAACAATACCTTGAGAAAAATATTTGAAACATATATAACAAATAGTTAACCCTCCAGTAAACATAGAGCACCAACATTAAAAGGGAACATGGGCATAACACAGGAACACAGGTCTATGTAGGAGAACAGTAATGAATATTAAACTTGAGATCAAGTTCAACTTTACCACTAATTAGTGTTAAGTTTAAAATTCTCATAGTTTAAAAGGACAACATCTTCATGAGGTTGGGTCGAATGGGCTTTTTGCATACCTTCTTTGAGAGTGGAGTAATTTGTTAATAAGTGTAAAATACATACCAACTGTGAAATATGATAGTGATAGTTACTGAAATGCTATTTTTAATATGTGAGTTTTTTAAATAATATAACTAATTGTAAGAGATAAGAAATTGAATTAGGTGTGAAAATACGTAAATTTGTTTTGAAATAATGAAAATTGTTTTGAAATAATATTTAATAGTATGGACCCCTATTCCCACTCTACCATTAGTGAAAGAGAGCAGGTTATAAATATTCTGTTCATGTACAACCTTTGCTGAATTTTTTAAAAATAAAAAACAAACCAAAAATCAAATTATATTGACATACTCATACAGAAAAATTGTACTAAAAGGACATATATTAAAATGTTAAGTTTCATTGTTGGGATTACATGTGATTTTGGCCTTATTTGTGTTTTATTTTATATGACAGCTTTTTCAGATTTTGGTAACAAATAGGTTTTGCAGTTTTTACAAAAGTAAATGAAAATAGTGGTCATTTTGAAGATTAAGAAATAGAATAAAAAGTGAAGAAAGCAAGACTATGGAGAGTTTAAAGATAAAATGTGAATGAAGTGAAAGTGAAGTCGCTCAGTCGTGTCCGACTCTTTGCAACCCCATGGACTGTAGCCTACCAGGCTCCTCTATCCATGGGATTCTCCAGGCAAGAATACTGGAGTGGGTTGCCATTTCCTTCTCCAGGGGATCTTCCCAACCCAGGGATCGAACCCAGGGATCGAACCCAGGTCTCCCGCATTGTGGGCAGACGCTTTAACCTCTGAGCCAGCAGGAAGCCATGTGAATGTGAATAAAGGAATATAAAAACATAAATAACTTAATGTAAAACCAGAGGATGTAAAACTTCCTCAAATACACAAATTCAAGAAACCCAATGAAAAGAGGAAGGGGACTTCTCTGTCTGTCCAGTGATTAAGACACCATGCTTCTACTTCATGGGGCATGGGTTCAGTCCATGCTTGGGGAACTAAGATCCCGCATATCACACAATATGGCCAAAAAATGGGAAAAAGAGGAAGAATCTAGATGTAGATAATATCATTACTTGAAATAAAGGAGCCAACCGATGTGTTTAAGAGTGTTGAAAAAGAACTATATATTGCCCATGCTTATATATTTGAATATTTCTATTTAAATGGTCATTTATGAAAAAGTACATATACAAAATTTGATTTAAAATTGAGGAAGAGGCTATAACAAAAACATAAATATTTAAAACCTTTTTTAAAAATTGCTTCCAAAAACCACTCAATCCAGATAACTTGAGGGCAAATACTTATCATGATTTTTTTTTCCAAAGAGCAAATACTTGTCATGATAAAATTCATACAGTACTCAGTTTCCAGAAAAGCATGGGAAACCTTTCTAAGGCAATTCGCCATAGCCTTGACACTAAAAGCTAGCACACAAAGCACCCCACCACAGTTGTCCTGAGCCCGCAGGCGTCTCTTCTGTGTTGGGTAAGGATGTCCTCTGTCACCTCGGGACACTGACACCCTGCCCTCTACCGTTTCACCAGGCAGGGTCCCAGCAGGCAACAGATGGCACACCCAGCTGGGAAGTGGGGAGAGGCTTTCTAACTGAGCTGTGGCAGGGTGAAGGGAACCACATGTGATTCTGAGGCACATGGGACCTGGCACTATTTGGAAGCACTTACGGCTCATAGGCCTGAGGGGACAAATAAGGAAAAGGTGTTAGAGCTCTGTTGAGAGCTGGGATCACTGAAGAGGGGCTGTTGATGGAAACTCTGATTTTGGAGAATCTTAGTCACTCCCAGCACCAGCGAGCAGCCAAGAGAAAATAGAGGAGGGAAACAGCGTACTCGTTTTTCTCTCCCCACTGTCCTCCGAGATTCAGTCCGCTCAAAGAATGATGGAGACATGTCAAAGGACACAGGTGCCAGCTTGAAGAGTCAGAATAACTCATTAGAGTCACAGCTTATAAATTGGATAAAATTAATTTTGAATTGAATAAAAGTAAGAATCCATGAGCCCATACCGTTGAAAAGAAACCATTAAAAAAAATCAATGGGAGAAAAGAGAAAGTCTTTCCCTACATAGAATGTCAATCAGTAGATACAGAAAACAACATCACAGTCTTCTCATGAGCTCCAGGCCAACCTCTTGCAACACTAAAACCTCACTGAATGGACTAGGTCAGCTTCAGCACTCAGAAGATTTTTCCCCTTTATCACCTGACATTTTGGGTGATTTATAGTATTCCATCACAACTGTTTACACAATATTTAAAGTCCATTTGTCAATATGTACTTAGGAATAAAAGGAAAAGCTTTCCAAAAATTCCAAATGTGAAGTGATGAGAATCTGACCTAAAAAAGTGGTAAAGAGGATGGAGCACATAGTTGAGATTCCGAATACATTTCTGATGAATAATTGTAACGAAGTAAATGTTTATGACCAATTAGATGTATGTGGGAAAGAGAAAAAACTGTGACTAAATTTAAGGTGTGTAGCTTGGGAGACTGGACACTTAAAAATGACGTTAACTGGAATAGGAAATGAGAAAGATACAGAATGTAAAGTTTGAGGTATCTTCAGGACATTCAGTGGAAATTCCCAAAAGTCATTGGGAGTCATAAAAGTCCTAAATATTTCTTCATAGGAACACAATGTATCAAAAAAATTGGAATCTTATTAGCAGGACAGGTAGTGTTGTGGTATTAACATTCCGCAATGAGAATTCCTGCCTCTTATAGGAAGCTTTACTTGAACAAAAAAAACATATCTATTATCTCTGGTCAGGTCATTACATGCACTTAGCCCTTGAATTGCATTGATGTTTATATGTATGTTTGCCTTTACTAGCTCTGTCGATGCTATTATCAACTAGCACAGAATCTATTCCCCAACAAGAAATTAAATTCTACTTGTTTTTTCCAAAGGAAACAGTTCCAAATGGATGTTTTGTCTACCAAAGTGCTTGACATGCTTTTCACGAGAACTGGCACAGCCCACAAGTGTATGGGTTCTTAGTAATGGCTGGTGGCCATCCTATGTTGCTGTTATTCAGGCCAGAAAAGTGACTTATCATTTGTTTCCTTATATCACTGGCAAGAGGCCTCAATGCTGTCGCTAAGAACAGGCGCCCTACTGGGTTTCTGATGAGTTTTATCGAAAAGAGTATAATTCTACCTGCTAACCTCAATTAGAGACAAACCTGTTCCTGGCTTCTCTCTTCTCTGCTTTGAAGTGGAACTTGAAAAGAGGTGACTCACATAAGTTCTCATCTTTAGATATCTCTGCCATCTATCAGTTCTAGAACAATTAAAAACAGAAAAGTTAGAATGCAGTAGCATGTTAGAATTTACAAAATCTTCTCTATCATAAACAGAGTCTATAACTGACCATACAACAGAAAACCATGCACTTAGAATCATCAGGCCAGTTCAGTCTGCTGCCATCTTATTATTTGGGAAGGAGAGTTTATTTCTAGTTAATATGAACTTGACTGTCTTTAGGTCTGATTTGAGTTCCCTGGTGCACCACAGTTCCCACCAATACTTGTTTTTTAATACCTGGCTGCATCACATATTTAATCTGGAAGTGCAAACAAAGCTTGAATTCTGGAACTACTTGCCTTAATTAGTATCATTTAAACAATTGTGACAGAATAAATCCTGTACATAAGTTTACCTTGGCCTGGGCAAGACTGAAGTGACTGAATAGGGGCATTAATTAAATACATAGAAACTAGCATAGTTTCTGGCACAGAATAGCCCATCCAATACATATTTTTGAATGAATAAATGTATTTGATTATTCGGTAGCCATCAGGGCTGGATGAACTTTTTTTGGTACAGCCAAATTTGCATAGAAGATACAGAGCCTGTACATGTTTCTAAAATGTTTATAATGATTATTGAACCTGGGTATCCCTATCTTTGAACCTTACACTGTATCTTCCATATTGAAGAAACCTCCTGTGAACTACTGAACACAATATGTGATGTGTCCAAATATTCACTCTTTATCTGTAAATTTCTAGTATATATTTTCTCATTGAATTCTAAAAACCATGTTTAGTATGAATATTAATTACCCACTTGACACTGGATACAATTGAAGTTCAGAGATATTGATAAATTTTCTCACAGTCACACAAATCCCATATAGCCTAGGATTTTACACTTAAGCAGGTCTTTTGTTTTTTTCCCCAGGGACAGTCATGCTCCTTTTGTTTCTCTGATTAATTAGGACAGTTGTGTCAAGACTCTTTGATAAGAAGACATATCCTAAGTGTTACCTGACCTGTTGGGATAGACTTCAGGATATGAAGAAAGAAAGATCTATCCATCCATCCGCTCTATTACTCATCCTTCCACGTACCCATCACAGACAAGGTGATGAAAATTCCTCTTCCGATTTCCTCCTCTCTCACCTTTCATGTTTTTTTACTTCTTCCTTGTTTTTCCAATTCCAGAGGTATTTTTAAGCACTTGCCTCTGTATGAAGCAAGTTTATACTATGAGTGAGGTTTCAAGAGGGAGCACAGAGGTGGTTTCCTCCAGGTTCTGTCTTTTCTAGGACTAACTCTAGACCTCCCATAGAATAGAACTGGTGTCAAAAGAAAATATTGAAAAAACAACCAAAAAACAGAAGTGTTTTAACTTCTTGGTTTTAAATAACTCACAAGGATTGGAACTCAACCGTATTATAAGAAAAGCTAGTGTTGCAATATTTAGTTGAAATCTTGAATCTCATACACATGTAAATTGAGTCCCACAATTATCCCTATTCCTAAAGGCTGGTGTTGCCCATTAAAATCCTGTTCATCTGGAGGAACATGGTAACTCAAAATATGCCTGTAAAAAGATATTTTGGACCAATTTTACTATGTTAATGCTTTTTTCTGATTACAATAATATGCCAAATTGAACTCAGTAGTTAATGTTTCCACTCAAAGAACTGACTTGCACTCATTAACTCTCTTTTAACCCTGTTAGCTATATAGTTTCTCAACTGAGTCACAACTGGGTACCTATTACTCAGGTCTAGTTAAGCTTATTTTAGACTGTTCTTAAATGCAGCTGGTTTCCATATGTTTAGACTAATACCTCAAAAACTGGAGATTAAAAAAATGAATGCTGAGAATTGGATTCTTAAAAAAGAACTTCAAAGTCCACTCTAGGTTATTTTAGGTTTACCTGCTGGTGACAGAAACGGGGTACAGAGGCCTACTGGGCATGTAGCCTTCCTAAAACAGAGTTTAGTGAGCTACGTTCACGACTGTTAAAGTTAGGGCAACAGGGTTTAGTGACGAGGCCTCTTTAGAAATATTGTATGTGAAACTTTTCAGTCTATTTAGCAAAATCTCATAAATATTCTTAAAGATAAAGACTGAATCGGAAGAAAAATTTCACAGTTGGTGCAGCAACTGTGATCGAAATGTAAACACTGAAGCTTTTCCCTCAGGCTCTCAGCTCTGATGCATCTAACCACAGGCCTTGTTTTCCCAAAATAATTTCCTACTAGATCACAGAGAGACTGCCTTGTGGCATGCAATTATCATTGCTTCAAACACTTCATCAACTGTAGAGACACAAGAGTTGATCATTTAAAGCCATATATATACCTATATGTATATATATCACATATATATGGTTGTTCAGTTCAGTTCAGTCGCTCAGTCGTGTTCGAGTCTTTGAGACCCCATGGACGACATATATGGTTGTAGTGTTATATATCTTGTATACAATTGTATTATATAATTTTATATATGTATGTGTGTGTGTGTATATATATATATTCTGCGACCCAACCCCCACCACCACCACCACAATGGGCTTCCCTGTGGCTCAGATGGTAAAGAATCCTCCTGCAATGTGGGAGACCTGGGTTTGATCCCTGGGTCAGGAAGATCCCCTGGAGGAGGGCATGGCAACTCACTCCAGTATGCTTGCCTGGAGAATCCCCAAGGACAGAGGAGCCTGGTGGGCTACAGTCCTTGGTGTGGCAAAGAGTCGGACACGACTGAGCAACTAAGCATAGCACAGTGTATGTATTCAATATATGAGCATGCTCAGTCGTGTCTGACTCTGCAGCCCCATGGACTATAGCCCACCAGGCTACTCTCCTACATTGGCAGGTGGATTCTTAACCACTGTGCCACCTGGGAAGATCCCCATTCAATATATATAAACACACAAACACTAAAAGCAGATTGATCTGTCAAAATATCTCTGATTTATTTTAATTTTTCACCAAGGCATAGTATCTAAGTCATACATACATCAAGACGACTTTGCTACTGTTCTACTAGAGAGGGTTACTTTTGAGCCAAAACCTCCAGTACATAAAATGAACCCTGCTTTAATTCTCCCCAGATTTTCACAAAAAGAGCCTTCTTTTAAACAGGTTGATCTATTTCATGAAGTGAAAATTTTCGAAGCACTGTGGTCAGTACTTTACAACCAGGGTTTTGTTTAATCTTCACAGAAATCCAGTGAGTTAGGTATTATGCCCATTCAAAAATGTTGAAAGCAGAACTTCCCTGATGGTCCAGTGGTTAAGGCACCATGCTTCCACTGCAGGGGGCATGGGTTTGATCCCGGGTCAGGGAACTAAGATCCTGCATGCTGCATGGCATAGCCAAAAAAAAAAAAATCATTGAAAGCGTGGCACAGAAAGATCTAAATAGTTTTTATTAGATAAGAAATAAAGGGTAGGGTTCATTAACTGAACATGAAAAATAGCCATGTACTTTTAACTATGAAGCTATAATGAATTCTCAGAAGTTTAGATTGTGTGTGAGAAGCTGTCTAGCCCCTTGAAAATCCCACAGGGAAATGCAAGGATGGCAGCATGACAAGAAAATTCTAAAGAATTTAGAAATCTGGGTAAATAGATGTTGGACATGACTTTCCTATGGTTTTTGAGTGTTGGTCAACATCCAGACGCCATGAGCAATAAGCACCTGACCATCTATGCCTGACCTTCCAAGAGATGCTGACTCCAGTTTTGTGATGCTGAGCCCATTGCTTATATCCAGGGGGTATGGAAGGAATGGGTGTGATGAGATTGATTTAAAGAGCTGTGGAGATGATTTCTTTAGAGGAGAGTTATGAGATTGTTGCCTGACTTCACTGCCGCTGACGTTCTCAAGCCATGTGAGGGTAATTTCAAAGGAGTCACTCCAAGACTTAGCCACCAGGTATCCAGAAAAATCAAAGCCTAAAGACGGAAAGCTGGCCAGGGATACCCAGGCTGCAGTAAAATGGGCTTCCCTCAGAGCTGTCTACACCTCCTGATCAGTAAGACTGATGTGAACAGTCCTATGACAGAAACTGGGCTTGAATACCCTGGTAACTCCCAGGGGCAGGGACAAGATGGGGGTTGGTGTGTTGATCCACCTACAAGGCAGAGCAGCCAGCCTGTGGAGGAATTGCCTACATCAAGAGAACTGCTGTGGAGACCCCCAGAGGACAAGGGGAGGACACCAAATACCCAGAGAAGTACCGACCACTAAAGAAAGATTAGGCAGCTGACATCCTGGAAGCCATAAGTGATGGGTGAGACTATGCCCTCAACACCCTCGCTCCTTTTCTCCTCCATGCTGCAGCCCCTCCTCTTCCCTTGCAGCCTTTGACACAGAATTGTGAATGAGAGCAGAAAACAGCCAGGTAGTCTTGGGAAATGGAGGAGAAGCAGCTGACCATGCCTCCTTCTCACTGCAGGCCACTAGCCAGAGTTGAGCCCATCAGATGGGCTGGAGTAGAGTATACAAGCTTTAAACTGAAGGTTTAAAATTCTAACATTAGTTTATATTGGACAGTTTATCTTAAGAATTAACACTCTTCATGTCACACGTTAACACAGAAGCTGTGGAACCAATCTAAAATTTCATTCAGGAGCAGGAGGAAAACAAGCCAACAGAGTAGATTTGCAGGTGCAGTGGTGTGGAAAAAGGAAATTGATAAAATGCACCCCTAAAAATGATAACTTGTTTTAGAAACTGTTTAGAATAGGAGTAAATCCTTAACCACTCCTTTTTATACCAAGACCTCAGTCCTCCTCCTGGTTACCTGGCCAGTTTTCACCTCCACTGGATTGGGTTCTTGGCTTTGTTCTTCCCTTGTGTTCGATGTTCTCTTATGGGCCCCTGAGCTCAGGTTTGCTTTGCTGGCTCACTGTCTGTCCTTGCACAGACCCACTGACGCCTCTACTGTCTGCTTTCATTCATTTCAGGCTTTAAGGTGAAATCTAAAACCAACCTGTTTTTCCCACTATTGACCATATCTGGGGTGAGTCACGTTCCTGGTTCAACTTGTTCAGTTTTCCTCTGTCCCAAAGAATTCACTAATTGGAAAATTCCTAACCATCATCAGAGAAATGGACTTCAAGTAATAAACTGGCCAAATCAGCACAATGACCTGCTCAACCACCTGTCAACAAGGGATATGAATAATTCCTGAAGAATCATTTTCTAATATATATTTCCCATTTGGTTTTCTCATGAGTGTATTATTGCATTAACACCATAAAAAGAGTTCCCTGTACACTTTCAGATAAACAAATGTTTACCACTTACTTAGTCCCTGCTATGGGCTAATACTTTTATATAATCAGTTCTGATCCTCACAAAAACATCTTGTTCAAGTAGGTATTATTTTATTCCCCCAGAGGTTCAATGCCTGGCCCATGAATGACAGAATTAGAACTCCACTCCTTATTTTTCTGCTCCAGAAAGAACCAGAATTTGGCAAAATCATGATTTAGAAATAATGTGTAACAGATGCTGGGAGGATTATAGTCAAGTTCCAAAAGGCACATTTAGGGATTCATGAAGATACTTCAAAATATTAACTGAGAAATGAGATGGATAAAGACAGACAGGGGGAGAGAGCTTGGCTTTGGCTAAGATCCTAGGAGTATAAACTGCCAGACACTAGAAATTAAAGCCAACACTTGGACTTGTCCCTGGCTGCAGACAAATATCCATTGTGGAACACCACCGGGGGATGTAGTCCACTTCTCTTGATGCTTGTGTTGTTCTAGCTGGCACCAGTTGGAACTTCAAGGTTCATTCTCTAACAGAGCATGGCAGGGTACACAGATGAAGGCACCTGCTCCAAATTCAAACTGACTGCTTGTAAGTGATAGATGAGGGAGCTTTGCAGGCAGATAAGAAGCAGGACTTTGCTTCCTTCTACAGACTGCTCATTATTTCAACCATGTGATTGCATTCTGCTTCAGAGCCTGTCTGGGGAGAACCATGCTGGTCATATGTTAACAGAGAATGTCAGGGAATGCATGAGCCTTCTTAGCGTTACATGTGATGTTTCTCTCTGGTGCCCACAGTGGGAGTTCATTAAACAGTAGCATTTTCTTCTCCAGCTGTGATTATGCGAAACTGTGGTGTGGGCAAGGAAAGGACATTCAGGGATCCAATGATAAATTTGCAAATTGTTTAAATGGCTACCAAATATCTATGATCCTGGATATAATCCTGAATCAACAGATCAGTTTACCCATGGTCTTTATAATCGATGACAGTAACACAGTACTGTATTTTAGATTTTAATTCTAAAAGTATTAATAAGGCACATAGCATAAGCCATGCACTAGGTACAGAAGTGAACAAAATAGGCACAAATCTTGAGCTGCACAATTAGCTTTCTGACAACCTACTAAAATTCAGCAGAATACTATTCCACTATGGATTTTGCTTGATAATAATATTAATAGAAAAGTTAATTACATTTGAACAACACAATAAAATAGTACTGTATCATGGCCCAAAATATAAAATAAATATCCATAGTCTGTATTGATTTAAATAAGTGATTGAATAAATAAATAAGTGGGAGCAAAGCAGACAAATTTCCCATGAAGAAGAATCCAAATAAATTGTCAGCACTCTACCCTCAAGGACATGGAACATAATACCCAACTACTTAAGTATCAGCTGCTCATAGTGACTTCCTTCCGAAGAACACAGTATGAAAAGAGCAACTTTATGGAGGCAAAACCTGACGTACACCACATCAGCCAGGTGGCGGAGGTTAACGCCAACAGGGATGAGTCGTGTTGTTAGTCTGTACCCCTGATATGATGTGATGAAGATGGTACTTTACCTCTTCAGTCTTCCTCCCCAAAACATACAACCCCAATTTAATGAGAAATCCCTATTGAGGGACATTCTGCAAAATACTCAACTAAAGCTGTCAAGGTCATCAAAAATAAGCAAAATCTGAAAACTGTCTCAGTCAAAGGAGCCTAAAGAGTCATAATGGCTAAATGTTATAGTACCATGGGTGAGATCCTAGAGCAGGGAACAAGAAAAAGGACATTACAAAGCAAAACAGCTAAGGAAATACTAATAAAATACAGACGTTAGTTGGTTATAATGTATTGGTTCATCAGTTGGTCCATTAATAGTAACAAATGTACTGTACTAGTGTAAGATTTAATAACACAAGAAACTGGAGGGAGGTATATGGGAACTCTATGTACTATCATTACAGTTTTTTTATTAAGTAAATCTAAAGCTGTTCTAGAGTAAAATCTTACTAAAAAACCTTTTAACTCCCTTTATAGTTTGCAAGTTATTTTCATATTCATTAACATATTTTAACTACATCAGTTCAGTGAAGAGGGGTCTCTCTATGGTGCCAAGTACTCCGGTAGATACGCAGACACACAGCCCACTGGAATCGAACCCAGGTCTCCTGCATTGGAGGAGGATTCGCTACCAGCTGGGCCACAAGGGAAGCCCAAGAATACTGGAGTGGGTAGCCTATCCCTTCTCCAGCAGATCTTCCCAACCCAGGAATCGAACTGGCATCTCCTGCATTGCAGGCAGACTCTTTACCAACTGAGCTATCAGGGAAGCCCAATCCAAAGACTGTATAATCTAGCACTGAACATGGATAGGAGGATTGGCCTGGCTAGTGTTATAAATGCCCATTTTATAGGTAACTCTAATCAATAGCTTTGAGATATTGAGATTTGCCAAAACTACATAGCTTTAAAGAGTCAGAACAAGAACTCAGTAGTAGATTTTACAACTAAATATTTCTTTCCCCATCAAAATGAATTTATAACTGGTGGTAATACTATTGTACTGAGAGGTTACATCATAACATGGATTTCTAAGACCATATTAGCATGGGTACAAGTTGGTAAAGATGATGTTTTTATTTTATGTCACTGTCCCCTGGGAAATTGAGCATGCTCTGTTTAGTGAAGTTCTTCTCCCTCTTTGTTGTTGTTCAGTTGCTCAGCCACGTCCAGCTCTTTGCTACTCCATGGACTGCAGCATGCCAGGCTTCCCTGTCCATCACCATCTCCCAGAGCTTGCTCAAACTCATGTCCATTGAGTAAGTGATGCCACCCAACCATCCTGTCCTCTGTCATCACCTCCTCCTGCCTTCAATCTTTCCCAGCATCAGGGTTTTTTCAAATGAGTCAGATCTTCTCATCAGGTGGCCAAAGTATTGGAGCTTCAGCTTCAACATCAGTCCTTCCAATGAATATTCAGGGTTGATTTCCTTTAGGATGGACTGGTTTCATCTCCTTGCAATCCAAGGGACTCTCAAGAGTCTTCTCCAACACCACAGTTTGAGAGCATCAATTCTTTGGTGCTCACCTTTCTTTATGGTTCATCTCTCACACCCATACATGATTACTGGAAAAACTGTAGCTTTGACTATGCATACTTTTATTGGCAAAGTAATGTCTCTGCTTTTTAAAATTCTTTAAGTGATATGAAACAAAAAGACTTGAATTTAGTACTATACTCTACAGTCTGTGTATCCCAATCCTTTCACCAAATGACATCCTATTGAGTTGAATTCAGATATGTTCTGGGATTCATTTAGTTCAAAACTTCAAGTGTTTAAATTCCAAGTGTCTGCTTTCAGTGTTGGCGGAGCAGCATAACATAATGGAAATACCGCTGGATTGCAATTGAGTGAGTAAGTGAAAGTTGCTCAGTTGTGTCCAGTTTTTTTCAACCTCATGGACTGTAACCTTCCAGGCTCCTCTATCCATGGGATTTTCCAGGTAAGAATACTGGTGTGGGTTGCCATTTCCTTCTCCAGGGGCTCTTCCCAACCCAGGGATCAAACCCAGGTCTCCTGCATTGCAGGTGGATTCTTTACTAGCTGAACTATAAGGGAAGCCCAAGAATACTGGAGTGGGTAGCCTATCCCTTCTCCAGGGGATCTTCCTGACCCAGGAATTGAACTAAGGACTCCCACATTGCAGGCAGATTCTTTACCAGCTGACCTACAAGGGAAGCCCCAGACTGCAATTAGAATACATAGATTCAAGTTCCAGCTCTGACATTGACTAGTTTCATTATTTTAATCAAGTCAATATCCTTTCTGAGTAACAATTTCTTCAGTTGTAAAATGAGGATAATATCACTTAGAGGTGTTTGAAGTACTAACTAAATGTATGCGTGTGACTCACCAAGTATAAAACCTGACACAAAGTAGGGGTTCAGTAAGCCTTTACTACTGGATATTTAGTTTCATGGCATCTGGTCCCATCACTTCATGGCAAATAGATGGGGAAACAGTGGAAACAGTGTCAGACTTTATTTTGGGGGGCTCCAAAATCACTGCAGATGGTGACTGCAGCCATGAAATTAAAGACACTTACTCCTTGGAAGGAAAGTTATGCCCAACCTAGATAGCATATTCAAAAGCAGAGACATTACTTTGCCTACAAAGGTCCATCTAGTCAAGGCTATGGTTTTTCCAGTGGTCATGTATGGATGTGAGAGTTGGACTGTGAAGAAAGCTGAGCACCGAAGAATTGATGCTTTTGAACTGTGGTGTTGGAGAAGACTCTTGAGAGTCCCTTGGACTGCAAGGAGATCCAACCAGTCCATTCTAAAGGAGATTAGCCCTGGGTGTTCTTTGGGAGGAATAATGCTAAAGCTGAAACTAGTACTTTGGCCACCTCATGGGAAGAGTTGACTCATTGGGAAAGACTTTGATGCTGGGAGGGACTGGGGGCAGGAGGAGAAGGGGACGACAGAGGATGAGATGGCTGGATGGCATCACTGACTCGATGGACGTGAGTCTGAGTGAACTCCGGGAATTGGTGATGGACAGGGAGGCCTGGTGTGCTGCGATTTGTGGGTCGCAAAGAGTCAGACACGACTGAGCGACTGAACTGAACTGACTGGAAACTTGCTAGGGAATAAGAAATATAATACCAGGTGAGGGAGAGCAGGAAAACAAGAGGAATAGGATAAAGATGAGAAAGTCTATATGATAGGATTATTCAGAAGACATGCTCATAAGATATGTAGAACACAAAGACATTTTCCCTCCCCCTGCTTGCAACCTGAGACCTACTCTATCACAAAAAAATGGGCTAACAGGATCTTTTGAATTGGCACAGGTCTCTTGGTAGGTGTTGGGATTCTCCAAACACTTGAGGCCCTGAAGATAATCCAAAGTGCTGGAATGTATTTCTGTTAAAATAAGAGCAAATGATTTCTTAGTCATGCCTGGGCATCTCAGTAAATTGCATAATCCAATGGGCTAATCTAGAGGATGAGCCTTTTGAATAATAGCTCTTGTTCTCATGACAGTTCAATACAACTACATCCAAAAGTTACATCAGAGGTTGTATAAATGCTTCTATTAAGTTAAATGTAATTAAATTTTGTACTTTTACATTATAAATGATGTCTCTTGATGTTCCTTTAAACTGAAGGTACAAAGAGATGAAAGTCACATGTCCCGGGTCTTGTGGTGAAGGCCCTCTCAACATTGTCTCTGCAGCCTCTGGCGCCTCCTCCTATTATCCTCACTGTCGGGGAGGGGGTCAGCAGTGGGAGACAACCCAGAAGACTCCCCTCTCCTTGCAGAGGGTGGAAAAGAGGGCCTCCAAAGACCTCTTCCGTGCCTCCAATACCCTGATCCCCAGCATTTTTCCCTTTAACACATTCTTCTGGCCTTTAGCATCTGCTGCATAATGTTTAGACTCTGAAATGTTATCACCCATTTTTCTGTTTGAAAGTACTGCATTTAGGTTAAATGTCGAATTTATTTTCCGTATCCAAGAGCTAGAGCTCTAGGTCATGAACATTTTCAAAATAAGTCATCTCAAAAATAAACATGCATAATTTCCATTATAGGTAATGATCTCTTTGGCTCAGGGCTGCCAAGCTGAGCCCCAGCTCAACCTCCAGAACTATTTTGAAGGCCTAATACATATAGTGGCATTACTGGTGCTGATCCCAGCCATATGAGGTCAGTGTTTCAACTTTCCTTGTCAGCAGCTTCATTGGCAGGACAAAGTATACAGGGTTTGCCAAAGCTAGCATATAGGTAGCCGGGCCTCCAAACAGATGTGTTCCCATTTCCTGTTATTCTCCCTTTGTCTTTCATTGGCACTTTCTGTTGTGTATCAGGCCAAATTGTGATGCTTACTTGGATGTGCTCAAAACCCATTGTACACCTTGGCCATATGTAGCTGAACTTGAGAGTTATATCTGACCCATCATTTGAAGTCTTTGGAAACATTTCAGATTCCTTATCCTATGGCTGAATTATCACTTTAATCTTTTCTGGTGTTATCAGGGAAGCTAAGAGTTGAGGGGAGGAAATTAATGGAAATGAACATTACCTAACATTTGCCTCTCCTGAATTACCTTAATTTTTGCAAAGTATGATATAGTCCATGCACCAGCTAAATGGTTGCATCGAAATTACCGGATATGGATGCTTACAACACTGATTTCCTGACCCCAAAGCAAACCTATAGAATCTGACTTTCCAGTAGTAGGAAACCTTTTTTTAACCTTTAGATAATCAACCAGGTTTAGGATTCACAGAGGTTCTCTTTGACTCAAAACATTCCTAAGATGTCTAAACATGGCTTAAGTTACCACTGATCTGGATCTTTCCCAGGGCTAAATTTTAATCTGTAGCAGGGTTATAACACCACAGTAGGTCTTTAAATCTTCCCAGTTTGTCCCAGGACCAGTGTTAACTCCTGGAGGAGACAAAGGCCTAAATGGGAAATCACTGAGCACCTGTTACCTGCCAGGTTCTATTTGTGAATTTTCCATTTATAACATGGGAAAATATCATTTGTGATTTATAATCCTCTTATACTTTCCAAAACGATACACCCTGGTGACTGGTGGGGCCCTTGTATACGGAAGAAGAAAAAAAAAATGATGCCTGGGGACAGATGTTTGAAGGGGATAGAAAAAAGTTAAATTGAACTGCATGAGAAGGAGTGAGAGAGAGTGAGATGGGAACATCAGATCCAGGAAGCAGGAGACTATAGCCTGGAAAGTCAGGCCCTGGAGAATAATGAGAGAGAAAGATCTGAGGCTCAGAACTGGTCTATGTATAATTAGAATACAGAAGAGAATTAGGATAAGTTGCTCTAACCTGAAGACCTCAAAATATAGTGGCCTAAATCAGATAGTTTATTTTGCTAACATTTAAGAGTTCAGATATGTGTGGTTTCTAAGGTGGTTTGAGTTGTCAGTATTCTTTAGGTCACAGGAAATAGGAAAGCATCCAAGACAAACTTTATCGAGAAGATGACCTGGCAGGTGTACGTATCATTGTTATTCATACTACACACGACTGGCTTGGCTTACTTAGTCACCAGTGGATGCAAGGGAGGCCAAAATTATGCAATCCCTTTCTAGACAGCTATGTTCTCAGCTAAAAGTTGGAGGCTTCTGTTGCTAAAAGAAGAAGGGAAGAATGGGTATAATGTGACAATTAGCAGTCTCTACCCACTGAGCAAAAGATAACTGGTAACTGTAAGTTTTGTAGTGACATGCTATATCCTGTATCACATGAACGCCCACCTCGACTTTAGCCCCAGATCTTTAGTAAAATGCACACTGGCCACTAACATTTTGGAGTGGTTTCCTTCTAGTGAATGAAAAGAGTAAAGTTTTGCTTCACAGTTGGCACAGTGCTGAAAACAAAACTGCATCCAGGGAAAGAGAAAAATGAGTTGACATGTATCATCTTGACTTGCCCACACAACAGCCCCATCAAGGAGCAATCACCACCTCTTTATTAGAAGAGAAAATGGAGGCTCAAAATGTTTGTTTGTTTGTTTGTTTTTAAAAAAAGGCAAAACAAAAACCCACCTGGAAAGTGGCAGAGTCAGGGTTCCAGTGTCTGCTTGCCTGATTTCAAAGCCCTGCAGGACAACACTGTTCATCCTGTTTGCTCTAGGCTCCCCGTCCTCCTAAGGAGAGGGTTATTTCACTCTGCTCTTTTGTGTGTCTAATCTCCCTTTTCATTTTCCACGTGACCAAACCTCCTACAAAGCAAACCCAAAACCTCCTTGCGTGCATGTGTAATCAGTCACTTCAGTCATGTCCAACTCTGTGACCCTGTAGCCAGCCAGGTTCCTCTGTCCATGGGCTTCTCCAGGCAAGAACACTGGAATGGGTTGCCCTGCTGTCCTCCAGGGGGTCTTCCCAACCCAGGGGTCAAACCCATGTCTCCTCCATCTCCTGCATTGCAGGTGAATTCTTTACCCACTGAGTCTCCTGGGAAGCCCCCACACCTCCTGAAGCAAATGTTTTTAGATAGGAGAAAGATCTATTACTCACTTTGGAAACTCAACCTTTTGAAAGATTTTCCCCACCAAAGATTTGACAATTAAACTTTAAAAATATTTTAACAAAGTCATAAGGAAAATTGGCTAAAATTTTGCCAGTGTCTATTCAGGGACATTCAAATTGACAAATAATGACACAGCTGGGTGTTAAATTTGCTTCCATGGATAATTAAGAAACACACATACTGTGTCATGGAGGTAAGAAAAATCGAAGGTCTCCATGACTATAGTGTTTCCATTAGCTAAAGAGCCACTTTTAAAATAATGACTGTGCTTCCCAATGTGACTAACTTTATCTCTGAGGTGACATTCTACCCAAAAGGGCATAACATTTCTCTCAACAAATCCATGATTCTCCTGCCCATTAAAAACAAGCCATTCCATAAGAAGCCTGACCCCTCTTTCCAGTGATATAAGGATCTGCTGCATACCACTTCCTTTAGTGAATGGAGAAATGTGGATGCATGATCAAAAGCTGGACACTAACAGGCATGGACCAAGGCTGGGTAAGCATTTAGAATTATACTCAGTGCCCTAATTCTCAGCATGGAACTCAAACAAGGAAACAAAAGAGAAACCTACTCTAACAATGCCTTGCTAAAAGCAGGAAACAGTCTCATCAGGGTCAGGAATTAAGGTCACAGGAGAACTTGCGAGTTACTCTGACAGAAAACTTCTCTTTCAGCTCTATTTGTGAGTGTTTATGTTTCTTATAAGAGAGATGATTTATTTAGTGATGTCTGCATCAGCCTCACCCTACGTGATGTCTCTGAACACTAATGTCTCAAGGAGGTCCCTGAAAAAACTACTTCTGGGGTTAAAGTTTGGAATGTTGCATATCCCATCACACAGTTTGAGATACACAAGATATTAAGGCCCTAAAAAAAAAATCCCTTAAATTTTTGTTTAATGTAGTGTTTCCAAAACTTTTTTGACCACTGAAGTCTTTAAAAAAATACTATTAATATCCTACCCCTCACTCCCAAACCTACCATATGATTTTCATTTAGTAATCAAGGGATATTTTTTAAAGCATAAATCCAATTATGTCTCATATACACACTCAAACATCTCCAAGGGCTTCACATCAACTCACCATGGAAATCAGAGTCCTGACTGAGGTGCCCAGCGTCCTACACAATCTGGTCTCTCACCGCTATCAATATCTGTCTAGCATGCACCTCCTCAGGCCACACTGAAAACCTTGTTCTCTCTAGACTATGTCAGATACTCTTTTGCCTTAGGACCCTTTGCATTGCTATTATTCTGCTTGCAGTATTCTTCCCCAGCTATTTCTATGCCTTTTACACTTACTCTATTCTGATTGCAACTCAGCTATCACTTTCTCAGAAAATTCTTACCTTTCTATATAAAATATCATATTTAAAACAATAAGTTTTTACTCTGTCCTTTAGCCTCTTATTTACCTCATCTTATTTTTCTTCATAGTATACTATTCACTACATGCAAATTTGGAAGTATTTGTTTATATGCTTAATTCACATCTGCCCTGCTAGATGTGATCATAGATCTTTTCTGTTTGGATTATCTGCTTCTTTATCCACAACATATATCCCCGGCACATAGCAGGTGCTCAATAAATAAACATTGAATGAATGAATGGACATCCCCTTGGATCAGCATCTAATGGAATACATTCAGGAGTTGTTGGTTCTCATAATGCAAAACAACTGATAGATCTGAATAATTTAAGCAACCAACTAAATTCAAACAAGCAAGGAAAGAAGAATTCATAAAACCAGTTGTTTGGTTAACAAAAACTAATCGAGAAAAAATATTTTGGCTAATCATTTTTACTATGTGAAGAACCGTTTCCCAAAAAGAGCTTTAATCTTTTTCTGCTAAGATAGATGAGGTTTCAATTCCATAGAGGAGTTGTTTTCTTACTTTTTTTATAGTTGGGAATTTTTCTGCTCTTGAAACCTACCTAAAGTTCTGTGAATTACAATCTGGCTTGATCTCCACTGGAGAATATTCAAAGCTCCTATGACCTTCAGTAAGGAAAAATGCAAAGTACCCTTCTGACAACCAAAATCTGAAGTAGGTAAAATCTGGAATTTTGTTACATTGTTATTTAAGAGGCCTTGCATCAAGAAATCAGTGGTGCAGTTTCACATTATTTGAATTATGATTCCAGTGATCTGTGAACTCAGAGTTCAACTATTATAACTCTTGAAAAATCAGAGAAAAGCAATTAAATAAAAATGTGTTTCCTTGAATATACCACAAATTGAGAATGGAGTCTTATTCACAGCCATCATCAACATCGTAAGAAATCATTACCCTAACTTCAAAAAGTGTCACTCACTATCACTGAAAAATTACCTGCTTGAAAGACAAAATAAACCAGCATTGACAGTTGCTACTAAATTCCTCCCCCAGAAAGCCCTAATTTCCAGCTGCCACTAAAAAAGAAAAATGATTACCATACTCTCTTGCTTGCTTGGTAATAGTTTTGAAGTTGATTTTTCAGACAGCTTAGGAAAAAAATTGATGAAAAGCCTCATTTTTCATAATTACAGGAATAGTACATAGTGAGCAGGAAAGAGGGAAAATCTTTTGTGTGTGAGAATGTCATCATCACTAGAAGCTTAGGTATGGATGAATGACTTGGATGGACTTGAATTCCAATCAATCTAAGGATAGGAGAATAAAAAGGTTAAGGGGAAATAGAATAAAGCAACAAGATACCAATTTGAAAGTTTCAAATGAGACATAGGAAAAGGTTATAGATATAACAAAGGTTTACAGTTCTATTCTCTGTTCTATTTTAAAACTCATAATAAAGATGTGAGGAAGGAGCTTCTATATACCCCATTCTTTAGATGAAGAAACTGAGGTACAAAAAGGCCATGTAGCTTGTTCAGTATCTCATTGCCACGGGTCTCAGATGCCAGTTTAAACCCAGGCATTCTGGTTTAGCATGCAAGCCAGAAATACTGGGTAGTTCAAGAGACTGATTGTACACAGAGATTTGTAGGAAACAGCCAGATAAAAGCTGGTTTTACAACACTAAAAACATTCTTATTTACAAAAAGACAATGAAAGAGAGTGCAAGAGCACATAGGTGAGAAAGCAGATTTTGTGAGGAGGTTTCTTTAGCAAAATGCACCTATTGAGCCCCAGCCCCTCTTCCTTTAAGTAAGAGTGACGGGTGGCTCCAGGCCCCTCAAAACGAGTCCAGGGATCAAGAGATGATTAGGGAGATGGGTTCAACAAGAGCACTCAGAGAGCCTTTGCTATTAGGGACAGGATAGACTGATATATGACTTCTGTCTCTGGAAATCTGGAAGGCAGGAGAAATAGGCTCAGGAACAGATTTGATGGTGGGGCTAAGGCAAGTTTATGCAGCTTATTGAAAGTTACTATACTCCTCTCTTAAGGTGGGTCAAAGAATGCGTGATTTTCTTTTCCTGAAACAGAATGGAGAAAGAATTGAACTGGAAAATCTGTGTTTATTTTGTTCATGCTATTTTCCTGGTACCTAGAGTACTGCTTGTCCTAGTGGCCAGAACAGAATGTTCAGTGAATGTTTACTAATTTTATAAATTACTATTAATTTATTATAAAATAATATTTTATAAATGGCATGTATATTAATTTATGAAAAATTAATATAAAATATTAATAATACAAAATTAATAAACAGAAACCTCAATTAAGTAGTATTGGGAGACCAGAAGAGGGAGATCTCACACCCTGTGATAATAGCAGAAGCAGGGCTTCCCTGATTGCGCAGCTGATAAAGAATCCATCTGCAATGCAGGAAACCTGGGTTCAATTCCTGGGGCAGGAAGATACTGTGGAGAAGGAATATGCTACCCACTTCAGTATTTTGGGGCTTCCCTTGTGGCTCAGCTGGTAAAGAATCTGCCTGCGATGTGGGAGACCTGGGTTTGATCCCTGGGTTGGGAAGATTCCCTGGAAGGGGAAAAGCTACCCACTCCAATATTCTGGCCTGAAGAATTCTATGGACTGTATAGTCCATAGGGTCGCAAAGAGTCGAACACGACTGAGTGACTTTCCTTCATGGAAGAGGCCTTCTTTGGTGGCTCAGACTGTAAAGAATCTTCCTGAAATGCAAGTCATCCAGGTTCAATCCCTGTATCAGTAAGCTCCCCTGGAGAAGGAAATGGCTACCCACTCCACTATTTTTGCCTAGAGAATTCTACTGACAGAGGAGCCTGGCCGGCTACAGTCCATGAGGTCACAAAGATTCAGACACGACTGAACAACTAACACTTTCCTTGGAAGTAAAGGGGCTTACCTGGTGGCTGAATAGGAAGAATAATGGGAGAATTTACACAGTGGAAATTGTCAGACACTACAGAGCAGCCACCCGACCTCTTACCCCAACCTAAAGCTCTATGTTAAACATTTAACAGAATCCCTCCTTGCACGACCAGGTTCACCGAGTTTCACAGGCAAGTGCAATAAAATTTCTAAGATTTCAATCAGCACAATCTTCCTGAAACTCTTTTAGAGAATAGAAAGATGAAATACTCCTAAATTCATTCTGTGAATACAGTGAGAGGGAGCCAGACAAGAAAGGGAAAGCAAGTTCATTTTTCTCATGATCATAAATGCAAAGCATCCGAAGCAAAATGTTAATAACTGTAATGATACAGTACATAAAAGTCGATGGATAATTGTCAATGGATAACTTGGATACATTCCAGGAATGCGAAGATGATTAGTGTTATAAACTTTATAAACGTAATTTGCCAAATTAACAGATTAAAGGAGAAAAACTCATAGGACCTTTTTTAAAGACCCAGTAATAAGATGATAAAATTGAACATAAATTCAGGATAAACCCTCAGTAATATAATATGATAATAATGGGTACCTAAACAACAACAACATGCTCCACAGTAAACATCACGTAAACTGAGGAAAATAGAGGAAGATGTCCATTGTTATAACTTCTACTAGCACTTTATTGGAGGACTTAGAGCCAGAAAAAGAAAAACTAAGATGATAAGAATTGAAAATAAAAAAATAGATATTATTGAAGACGTTATCATTTACATACTACTACTACTACTAAGTCGCTTCAGTCGTGTCCGACTCTTAGCAACCCCATGGACTGCAGCCCACCAGGCTCCTCCGTCCATGGGATTTCCCAGGCAAGAGTACTGGAGTGGGGTGCCATTGCCTTCTCCATCATTTACATAGAAACCCAAAATAGTCTACAGATAATTTACTACAAATAGTGAAAGAAGGTACAAAGTTAGATATGCATTTCTCTATACCAGGAAAAATTTAGACAATTTAATTTAAAAACTTCTCTTTAAAATATCAATCAAAACATCAAAGATATAGAGTTAAACCTAACAAAAGATGTAAAAACATTTTAGGAAATTTATCAGTTCAGTTCAGTCGCTCAGTTGTGTCCGACTCTTTGTGACCCCATGAATCGCAGCACGCCAGGCCTCCCTGTCCGTCACCAACTCCCGGAGTTCACTCAGATTCATGTCAAATTTATAGACATCATCGAAAGACATTGAAAAAGAATGAAATAGATAAAGAGATACACATATTCATGAGAGGAAGGGAAGAATAAAGGGTCCAAACTGTCCAGCCTCATTTTGGAGCTGTAGAAACTATGTCTTGGTAGAGGGAGAGAAAAGCTGATCAATATATATATTAAGACACACCCACAATATGTGGAACTTTGATACATATGTGAAAAAGGTAACATGCCAGATCATTTGGATTTTCAACACATGGAGCTGTCCATTAAGGGGACACATGAAATTGAATTCCTGCTTACACTATACCCAATATCAGCTGCAACTCCTTCAGTACTTTGGGAAATCAGTGCAGCCATATCTTGTAAAGCTGAACATAGTCCTTGACCGAGCAATTCTCCTCCTAGGTATGAGCCTAAAAGAAACTTTCACCAAGAAACCTGTACAGATATGTTCATAGCAACCCTGTCATATATGGGCAAAAACCTAGAAACAATAAAATTGAAAGGGGAATGGATAAATTGTGTTCTTGTGGTATGCTTATATAATAAAATTAAAAGATCCAAACAAATGAGCTCCACCTGGACACAAGTTTACTAATAAATATTGGCAATAAAATTGTAAGTGAAGAAATAAATCATAGAAGGTTATGTACATCTTCATATTTTCTTTTTATAAACTTTAAAATGGTTAAAATGTTTTGATGAATAGAGATGATAGAAATATGCCACAAGAGGGAGGGAGGTTCAAGAGACAAGGATATATGTGCACTTGTGGTTGAGTGACATTGTTGTACAGCAGAAACAAACACAACATGTAAAGCAGTTATCCTCCAGTTAAAAATAAATTTTAAAAAAGAAATATACTACAAGTAAAGGAGAATGATAAATACATTTGGGATAGTAGTTGTCTTAGATGAGAAAAAAGAGGTATGAGATGGGAAAGACACATAATAGCTATTTTCAATGCTCTAGTCTTATATTCAGAGAAGGCAATGGCAACCCACTCCAGTACTCTTGCCTGGAAAATCCCACGGACGGAGGAGCCTGGCGGGCTACAGTCCATAGGGTCGCTAAGAGTCGGACACAACTGAGCAACTTCACTTTCACTTTTCACTTTCATGCAGTGGAGAAGGAAATGGCAACCCACTCCAGTGTTCTTGCCTGGAGAATCCCAGGGACGGGGGAGCCTGGTGGGCTGCCGTCTATGGGGTCGCACAGGGTCGGACACGACTGAAGTGACTTAGCAGCAGCAGCAGCAGTCTTCTATTTCTTGTCGTGACTTCATAAGTGTTCCTCCTAGGGAAATGGTTCAAAATGACCTTGAGTGGAGTAGTAATGAGAGTGGGACATAAATCAATCATCAAAATTAATCGAATTCTATGATTCTAAAAATTAAGAACCTTTTAAAATAAGAATCCCATTAAATGTGTTATAGAAGAGGGGCACCAAGGCACAGAGATGTCTAGTAACTTAATATAAGTGGTAGAGCCAAGATTTTTAATCCAGATGATCTGACCCAAAAGCCCATGATCTTAGTTATTTGCCCCTAAAAGGGCAGAATTAGATCCTGTTCACATCAGTATTAGCACCATGTGGAATGTACAGATATGAAAGAGAAAATTAAAGTAAAAAGAATATGAATAGTAGCAGCAATAGATGAATCAGATAGTACCTTTCAATGAACTTAGAAAGCCCATGTACCATAACCACTAGACTGCAGGTAAACACAAATGGCAACAAAGAACCTGTATAATCTACAAGAACCAGGGCGCCTGAGGATATGAGGAGCACAGAATTTGAAATGAGCAGAGTGACACAGGAGAAGATATTGGGAAGCAAGACTGAGACAGATTCAACCATGTCTGACAACAGAGATGCTAGCAATCCTTAGAAAGAATTGGTGGTTAAAATGGAAGCTACCACTGCGTAATGTAAATTATCCGTTCTGGGTACATGGGATCCAAATGTCAGCTGGAACTATGCTGTTTTCTAATATTTAGTTAAATCTTTATAAAATGTTGTATTCCCCTTCCCCTATACATACTAAATTCAAAGGGGTCCTTGAGAGCTCACATTTCCTCTGGTGCCTACATTTGAATTTCTGCACCTATGAGTTCTCAGACTCACTCACATCTTACTTCCAATGACTGTTCTCTTCTCTCTCGTCTATAAAATCCCAGACACAGAACATACCTCCTTTTATACTATTTCTCCCAAAACTGTTCTCAGAAGGCATTTCATACACTACTTTAGTACAACAAATTTAAATTTTAATATTACACATCCCTATTCAGATGTCCTTTTATTGCCATGCCACCAGGCATGCTTCAGTGACCACCCTTGCCCACAGAACTCTGTGCATCCTCATTCTCTTTTTTCTTCACCTGCCCTCTAATTTCTTCCTTGGCTCAAATTCAGTTTCATGCTGATTTCTCACGCAGAATAGTTTAGCTATCTCTTCCTCCATTACAAGAGCACCCAAACTCTGTCAAAACATTCCACCAAGGTATTTTTTTGAAACAAAGATAATCCCTTTCTTAACTTCTATCCTTGTGCCATTTAATATTTCCACATTGAGCAATAAACAGCTACTACTAAAATCTCCTAATGCCTCCCTACCACTTCCTTGGATCCTTTGCTGAGACCTCAGACCTCCTTCCAACAGTCCAGCAATTGATAAGATAGTGATCTTAGAAGGCATTGTGCGCTAAGTTATTCAGGCATGTCTGACTCTGTGACCCCATGGACTGTAGCCCACCAGGCTCCTCTGTCCATGGGATTCTCCAGGCAAGACTACTGGGGTGGGTTGCTATTCCCTTCTTCAGGGGATCTTCATGACCCAGGGATCAAACCCAAGTCTCTTACATCTCCTCCATTGGCAGGTAGGTTCTTTACCCTTTAAACTGAATTTATTGTCACTAGGATCAAGCTGGTTTTAGAAAAGGCAGAGGAACCAGAGATCAAATTGCCAACAGCCGCTGGATCATCAAAAAAGCAAGAGAGTTCCAGAAAAACATCGATTTCTGCTTTATTGACTATGCCAGAGCCTTTGACTGTGTGGATCACAATAGACTGTGGAAAATTCTGAAAGAGATGGGAATACCAGACCACCTAACCTGCCTCTTGAGAAATTTGTATGCAGGTCAGGAAGCAACAGTTAGAACTGGACATGGAACAACAGACTGGTTCCAAATAGGAAAAGCAGTACGTCAAGGCTGTATATTGTCACCCTGCTTATTAAACTTCTATGCAGAGTACATCATGAGAAATGCTGGATTAGAAGAAACACAAGCTGGAAGATTGCCGGGAGAAATATCAATAACCTGAGATATGCAGATGACACCACCCTTATGGCAGAAAGTGAAGAGGAGCTAAAAAGCCACTTGATGAAAGTGAAAGAGGAGAGTGAAAAAGTTGGCTTAAAGCTCAACATTCAGTAAACGAAGATCATGGCATCCGGTCCCATCACTTCATGGGAAATAGATGGGGAAACAGTGGAAACAGTGTCAGACTTTATTTTTTGGGGCTCCAAAATCACTGCAGATGGTGACTGTAGCCATGAAATTAAAAGACGCTTACTCCTTGGAAGAAAAGTTATGACCAACCTAGATAGTATATTCAAAAGCAGAGACATTACTTTGCTGACTAAGGTCCGTCTAGTCAAGGCTATGGTTTTTCCTGTAGTCATGTATGGACGTGAGAGTTGGACTGTGAAGAAGGCTGAGCGCTGAAGAATTGATGCTTCTGAACTGTGGTGTTGGATAAGACTCTTGAGAGTCCCTTGCACTGCAAGGAGATCCAACCAGTCCATTCTGAAGGAGATCAGCCCTGGGATTTCTTTGGAAGGAATGATGCTAAAGCTGAAACTCCAGTACTTTGGCCACCTCATGTGAAGAGCTGACTCTTTGGAAAAGACTCTGATGCTGGGAGGGATTGGGGGCAGGAGGAGAAGGGGACGACAGAGGATGAGATGGCTGGATGGCATCACTGACTTGATGGACGCGAATCTGAGTGAACTCCGGGAATTGGTGATGGACAGGGAGGCCTGGCGTGCTGCGATTCATGGGGTTGCAAAGAGTCGGACACAACTGAGCAACTGAACTGACCTGAGGATCTAAAATAGGAATGCTTATGTTAAAAAATGGAGACTTCCGGTTTCTGCAAAACCTGCAATATGGCAATAATGGCTGTAGTCCTACATGGCAACAACTGTCTGGATTTAAATAGTCATTCCCCTTAGATAGAACCCTGTGCTTGTTTATTTGTGTTGCCTGTCAGGCCCGAGGCTATTTGAGTATGTGATCCATAGTTTATAGAGTGTCTTCATGTTCCCTAAATTTTTTATTGCTTGCCTGATTCAATTCAGTTTAACTCAGTAAATCTTTTTTAACACCTAAAGTAGTTGGCACTAAGAAGAATGAAATAAGTTGTAGTTCAGACTATCAAAGAACCTCTTAATTTAGTGAGGGCTACAGACACTTCAAAGGAGAATTTAATATGTAATATGGTGAAAGAAACAACAGAAGTAGGTACAGGATAGAATGAGAACTGATAAAGAGCATTTCATTCAACCCAGGTTACCAGGGAAAGTTCTGATATGAGATGAGTTTACAAGATGATGAGTTTAGAAGGATAGGGGAGAATACAATTCCAGACAGAAGAGCAGGTTTAAAACAGGGAAGAAGACATAGATAGCAGATGGAGTGGGAATAAGTGCAAGGGTTTGGTTTGGTTTGGTTTTTTAACAGTCAGCAATTTCTGACACCACAGCCCTATTTTAACCTCTGCAAATTCATGTTGACTAGACGTTAACCCCAAGTTTTATCTTTATTCCTTGCTTATAGGTGTCTCCTCAACTTTGACCCACTCCAGGATGTACTGGTTTCTACCAGTGTTAATTTTTCATTCTGCTTTCATAGTTACCCTCCAGAGAAGTATAAATTCCACACATACACACTTAAAGAAAAACGTCATGATGCCACTTCCAGGCCTATGACTTTTCAAAAGGAATTCAAGCCAGTATGAGTCAACTTCAAATTCTTGATCTATCAGACTCTATCTTCAAAACTAGATGAGTGTTCTATGATTTCTCTCCTGTTAGGTAAAATACTATTAAAGTATTAATAGTATTTTAAAAAGTATTAATCTCTTTTAAAATACTATATATGTTTAGTATTAAAGCTCATGGATCAAACTCAATAAAACAGTGTTACTATAAATTTGTTCCATTTGTTGCTGAGCTTGGCTCATAGAGCCCCTACTATGATGCGAAGTTTTGTCTTGTTCACCGCTGCATCCACAGTTCTGCAAACAGTATTTGACATGTACTGCTCAACACATTACCTATCTAATTAATGAATAAGATTTGTCATGGATTTTAAAAATATATTTTTGTAGTTTCACTTGTATGACTTTTTAAAGTGCAACCAAGTCTCATCATCTTTATGAAGCAAATAAAATTAGTGTGAATGAATGTTTAAAGTATAGACCATACATGTTCCTTCTTGTTGATATTTAAAAGAAAATTTGGTATTTAAATCACAGGCTTACTTTAAAAAAGACAGAGAATCAGTTGCAGAATTATTTCAATAGCTTTGTATGGCGTAGGGATCCAAGCAACTAAGATAACTAAATCTTTCTCTTCAAATTATAAGATATATCAAGCGGTAAGCTGGGAGTTATTTTGGTGTGTTATTTATAAGGTACTTCAAGGAGAGAACCAAATGGACATATTAGCACTTTAGGGAAATAACCTACCCACTTACTTCCTGATTACCAATCTATTTATACACAATCTCATTCCAGAAAAGATTGACTGTGACTTGCAAAATTACATAAAATACTTAGATAGCATAGATTAAGGCAGAGCAAAAGGAAGAATGCTACTAGAAAGAGTGCTAAAATGCAAAATGTACGTCATGAAAGCTCATGCGATTGCCATAGCTGAGTCACACACTCAGCCCTGAACAGTCCGTCAAGTCCACGGGAGAATGGAAACCTGCAGCTCCGCAGTGCGCAGGGTGCGTAACTCAGAAACAGCCACTCATCAGGATGAGGGCAGCGACTGTTGAAGATCGACAGGGTGTGTTCAACCTGTGTGAAAACATGCAAGAAGACAAGCTGTCAAGGTCAACATTTATTCATTTTAATCTATGAGAACATATTTTAACTGTAAATGTTTCTTTAATGTCTCAGCCTTAATCCATACTAGCCAGGACCTTAACTCTGCCAAGTCTGGGCTTGTGTGGGAATATTTCCTGATTAACTCTTAAGCAGCAAATAAAAATCAAAGGGTCTGGCTAGACTGGTAATCATGCAAGTAGTGCTAGAATCAAAGTCTATTTGAATGAAACCTATAATGCAAAACATTTTCTTTTAGAAAATTAGAATCTGTCCAAGGATGGAACAGCACATTCTAGTTGGTGATCTGTGTAGCAGACAGATTTAAGTTCAGAGGCACAGGAAACTTTGACTGACTTCCCTACTAATAATACTAATCAGTTTTGCTCTATTTTGAGGCCATGAGAAGTCTAAGACTTTTAGTAAACTTCACGAGAGGCCTATGGAATGAATATATGCCTACTATCTATGAGATTTTTTTAGTTTCATGATTTTAATTTAACTCTCAAACTTCTTTGAGTTAGATAGGCTGGTTTCATCACTTTCATTTAGCTAATAAAGAAAATGAAGACAAAAACTTAACCAATGACACAACCAGGAGCAACCAGAATTTGAATCCGAGTCTGTCCAACTCCAAAACTTCTGTTTTGTTTTACAAACCCACAGAGTTCAGGTCCTATATAAGCATTTAAAAACATGAAGTTAGTGGCTTGAAATATGTAGCAACTTAAATCCTAGTTGGGTCTGCCCTGGTGGCTCAGATGATAAAGAATCTGCCTGCAATGCAGGAGACCTTGGTTTGGTCCCTGGGTTGGGAAGACCCCTATAGCAGGAAATAGCAACCCACTCCAGTATTCTTGCCTGGAGAATTCCATAGACAGAGGAGCCTGGTGAGCTATAATACATGGGGTTGCAAAGAGTCAGACATGACTGAGTGACTAACATTTTCACTTTATTTCTAGTACTCATACATAAGTATTATTCTCTCCTTCAGAATAAAGAGGCTACTTCATTGTCACGGGAAAAAGTCTTGCATTACCCATTTATGTAGAAAAATCTATGTAAAGTACTCTGAACAGAAGAGATCTGGAATGAATATACTTGGTCTGTTTATAACAGTTCATTTTTAAATATCATTTTATAGGAAAAAATGGCACTGATAGCTCTTTATATAATCACAAAGGCAGAGAACATTCTCTCACTTCATCTTGAATATCAAATATCATAAGGAACCTTTCTTCAGGAATGTAGCTACTGCTATAATAAATTCGCCTAGCCTCTCCCTTTTTCCAATTATTGAAAGACATCAATTCAGCACTCAGCCTTCTTTATGGTCCAATTCTCACATCCATACCTGACTACTGGAAAAGCCTTTGAAACTACTGAAAAACCATATGGTCAAAAAGCTTTGACTATACGGAAAATCTACCTCAACAAAATTCCTTTCAAAAAGAATAATGCACAGAATAAATTATCGCTTTTTTCAAGAAAATGGGTGAGGAGGTAGAACGGCCACATGGATTTGTCCTCTGAACAATATTTCACATCTCACTGGTCACCAACTTCCCTCTACTCAAAGCTTTTCCGTGCCCCTACATTTATGATTATGTGTTTTGAATGAGTTGAAAGAGGAGCATTCACACTTTGCCACATGTTTTACTCCCAGCTTTTAATGTAGATAATATTCTTATCTATTTATTAATTCACTTTTAGTCACAGCCCACCTGCTGCTGCTGCTGCTGCTGCTGCTAAGTCGCTTTAGTCGTGTCCGACTCCGTGCGACCCCATAGACGGCAGCCCTCCAGGCTCCCCTGTCCCTGGGATTCTCCAGGCAAGAACACTGGAGAGGGTCACACCCCACCTAATGGTATGCTAATCTTTCCATGGCTTTTTTTTCCCCTAGAAATACACAGGGCCATTAAAGCCAGCAACTGTTGTTTCAGTTTCTTCTGAATTATATAAAAAACTAGATTTACAGAAGGTAAGCCAGTAGTTCCAGTTTTTTGGAGACTTTCTAGATTTAAGCACTGAAAGGCCCATGCCCACAGAACTCCTTGATCCCAGACAAATTGGGACAGTTGGTATTTCTGCATCATTCATATTGAAGAAAAGTATTGCAGTTGTCTTTAAAATATTCCAAACCATCAGAAAATGAAGTGCCGTGAAAATGGCATTGGACTCAGAACTGCAGCTTTCCGATAATGTCCTGTTTTGCCTTCCATCCTGTGATTTCAGCAAGTCAATCAAACATGCAAGGTTGTCATTTATAAAAAGAAATTGAAATATTAGCACTGTTATGAAGGTCAAATATAGTAATGATTATACAGAGTCTTGATGAAGAAACTTTTATATATGTTATCTTTTCTTAAAATTTAGTACTAAATGGTACTCCTATGAATTCATGATGGTTACTAAAATTCAGAAGTTAAAATGAAGTGTTATATGTGAAAGTTTTGTTCTGTCTTAGAGATATTTCATATCCAACCATATCTATAAGCAACTTTATTTTATGTTTAGTCAATACAGTAGTAAAAATTCACATCTCTTCTGGTATTAGAATACTCTGTCATGAGAGACCCCAAACCATCCTTTTAACATTTGAACTACAAATATCTTCTCAGCTCAAAAAGGATAAGTTAGAAGAGATTGTTTTAAGTCCTGCCCTTGCCAGTGAGAATTTCACATATACTTATAAAAGACGTTTTTCTAGGATGACCATTTTTCCATAAGCTGAATGACATGCTTGGTAGGCACTAAGCTTCTGAAAACTGATTTCTGACCATCCCTTTATGAATTGTATGACGTTAAGCCTGTTACGTATCCTCACCGTGCATATATCCCTGCATCTGTAAAATGGGAATAATAATTGCACCTCCCACACAGGACTGTTATGAGGACCATGTGGTTGGATATGGGATACGGAGAACAATACCTGGCACAATGTGATTATTCTAAAAATTATCAATATTTTACCATTCTTATGAGTGTCAGTAAATCACAGCGCTAGGCACTAAGAACAAGCTATTGAATAAAGGTAGTTACTGCCCTCAAAGAGGGTATTGGGTATTATAAATACTTTTGGGTAGGGACCCAGAGTCATGGGGTCAAGCAAGGCTATTCTAAAGAATACTATGCTTAGTCTCCCTTTAACTCAAGGAAAGGTTCTAATCTAAACTTAGTAAGTTTGCCTGTTGAAAACCTTAGTCCCAAATCATTTTCAAGCTTTTAATGTGTTTAGTCTTTAATAACTCCTCTTCCCAGTTTGAACATCAGCACTTTTGACATCTCAGCTATGTACCAGGGTCAGTGAAAACAGCCTCTGTCTCTATCTCAGTGTCTTCCATTCTGACTATCTGAGTTAATAATTTGATTCCTCAGTGCTTCAAACCCTTTCCATAGCTTGTCTTCTTCAAAACGTTACCAGGACAACAATAGTTTCTCCATTAGAAAGCTGAAGCATTGGTTTCCACATAATTCAGGAAAAACGTGAGTATAACTGAGGATGTCTCACTCAGACACCTGACAATATCATCTGTGGTCGTGGTGACAACTGGGGACAGCAGCCCCCAGCTCCACTCGGGCTCTGCCTTCACTACTTTGCCACCCTCCCCTCATTCCCTCTCTAGTTCTGCAGTGAGAGTCAACTTTTACCACAGAAAGGGGAATGATCAGTGACTTCTTGCTCTGTACAATTATTGAAAGTGCAATTATCATTATAATATCTCCTGCTGAAATGAAGCCCATCATATCTCATTTGGTTTTATTAATTGCTGAACATTTTCTTTAATTCTCTTAACAACATAGCACCTACCACTGAGTTCTCTTTACTGGAAAAATATGTGTCTCAAGACAGAAATTAGATCTTTTCCCTTTCTGCCACCTTGTTTGTTTATTTATTAAGAGCAAATGGGGACAACTACCTAGGAGGGTGCAGTGGCTTCAGGGAAGCCTACAAGGCAGATACAAAGCTTGGTGCCCATGTCCAGCCTCACGTGTTAGTCCATTGCCCCAGGGCCATGATTCAGCTGAGCCCCACCACACTCAGGCTGCCTTCCTGATTTCCTTCATGGCCCAGTCCAGACACCAGCAGAAGCATCACCCAAGAATCAGGAGATCATGAAGTTATACAGGCTTGGACTTGAGTCTCTCCAAAAAAAAAAGTGATTCAATCAGTCAGTTTTCACCTTGTTTAAACTTCTTATTAGGGCTCTTCAGGGATCCAGATTTGGCAATGTACCCTGGGTTTAATTATGGAGGTTCTCACATTCCTCCCTCTGCCCATATACACTCTTCTTGCCACATTCCAGACAGCTTTATCATGTGTGGTTCTCTTAATTAAGGAAGTTTTCCTTTTACTATCGTACCAATAGGAGAACTATTTCTTTATTTTGTTTAAATTCCTCATATTCTAGAGGCCAAAATTCAAATCCCTTTACTCTGTCCTCCTTTAAACAACAAAGAGTAATCAGTTACTACTGAGTTCTAATGACTCCCGTTCCATGGATTTTTATCACATCTTCCCCGTCCTTTTTTTAAAAAAATTTTAATTAAAGTATAAGCGCTCTACAATATTGTATGTTACAGGTGTATAATGCAGTGTTTCACAGTTGTTAAAGGTTGTACTCCATATAGTCATTATAAAATATTGACTCCATTCCTGGGTTGTACCACATATCTTTGCAGCTGGTTTTATACCTAGTGGTTTGTGCCTCTTACTCCCCTGCCTCTGTCTGCCCTTCCCTCCTCCTCTCTCCCTGCCAGTCACCACTAGTTTGTTCTTTATATCTGTAAGTCTGCTTCCTTTTTGTTATATTCACTCACTAGTTTGTTGTATTTTTTAGATTACATATATATATATATATATATATATATATATATATGAAATACCACAATTCTAATAAGGCCAACAACAAAAGCTATAGTTTATGAAAGCTCTACCATGGGTCAGGTACTTTGCCCATATTATCTCTAAATCCTTGCTACTTCCCACCATGCAATGAAGGGCTTATTACCTCTACTTGGTTTTTTTGTTTCACTTATTATGACACAAAATATGCATATTTAGTTAATTTATTTATATGTTTATTGGTTGTCTCAGCCAACTTGAAGGTAAGCTTCATGAGGACAGATATTTGTCAGGCTCATTGCTGTATCACTAGTTCCCAGAACAGGTATCAGGTTGGCAAGGACCAAATATGTTGCCCATTGTTTTAATTTAGAACACTTATATGTCACCTAATAAATATTTGTTGAATTAATTAATGAAATCAAGAATGGCATTCAGGACTCCTTTTCTACTTCTGTCTAGTTATATTCTCTATTTCATATTTCATCCCTAATTGGTCCACCTTTCATTTATTTATTCTTCTTAAATTTCAGGCTATTTTGGAAATGTACTGATACTAATTATATTGATATCACTGCATCAGTTGAGATTCAATCATATAAACAGAACCACTAGAGGAACCCATAATATGAAGGGATTTGTCAGAGGGACTTGACCTTCTACATTTGTGAGAGCAAATTAAGTGGTCCCTGTAAGGTTTTTGTCTTTGCATCTGATGTTAGAGCTCAAAGTCCACTCATTAGCCAATCAGGAAGGGAAGATGGAGATAAAGTGGGAGACCTCAAAAAAGTTGTAATCTATAAATATAACCTGGAATCCACAAAGAAGAACTGAAACCTGTATCATTTCCTATTGCCTTTGACCTTGATGGTGTGGGTATCTGCAAAAATCTAGGGCTTCATCAAGGAGTTGAATGCACAAGCCTGGTCCAGGATTCAGAGTCACTGCAAAAGGATCCAGAGGCAGGGGAGTAGCTGTCGGCCCAGCGGCTGCCTCACAATGATGACGCGAACTAGCCAGTATGTGACACATTGTATAAGTTACAGAATAGCTACGGCTTCACTCCTGTCCTCCAGATACCCTACTGGTTCTTTCTGGTGGCCCACCCTGTCTACAAATGTACAGAAAAGGGAATCTGAGAAATATAGCTTACCCTGGGCAAGCCGGGACGTTATAAATCTTACTCTCATATTGTCCAATTAATTGGTCATGACAACTTTGAGTTGCAGTCCTACTTTGTCAGTTATTAACAATCCACCCTAATTCAGACTAGAAATTTGAGGAACAATGTTTCCTTCTTTTATAAAGATAATGACAGTACTGCTGAATTCCTATTAACCTCTCGCTATACCACGCCACTTAAAATTTAATTAGATATTCACTAAACTTCTCTCTTGGTTAGAAATGCATTTGTCTGAAAATTTTAACCAAAGCAAACAAACAAAATCATGCCTTAAATAAAATAAAAATTTATTTCTTTCTCACAAAAAAAGCAAAAAGTCTAGAGCTGGTCTGCCCATGGTCATCAGAAACCCAGGCTTTTTCTATCAATAAGTCTTAGCATCTTCCAAGTTACTTTATGACCCATGAAAGCTTCTAGATCTCCAACCATCACAAAGAGCTTATCTCCCAGATTCCTTACAGCTTTCTTGAAACTTTCCTAGAAATTCTGAAAAGCCATTTCCACTTGTATCTCAGAGCTTCAACAGAAGCTGAGAATCATAGCCCAGAGCTAAGCATGTTGTTCAAGGGAAAATGAATATTGGGAAGCAAACAGCATTGTCTGCCACAATTTCTAAGAAGAAATTCTCCTTACACGAAGCATACTAACCAAGACTAGACATAGCTTTCCTCCCTAGGGATAAGAATATTATCAAGTATAATGGCGGGCTTTACAACAGCTAATTTTGTGGTAGGTGACTTCACTAAAAGTTTTTGACAAAGACATTTGGAGCTCTACAGTTACAATATGGTTATTACGAAGAAAGTTCTCAAACTCTTAAGCTGAAGCAGTGGAGATAATACAGAAACCCAAATATTTTCATCAGACTCATGGAATGTTAATTACTTGAAAGTTGTGCAAAGTGTTAGACTCAGCGGGAACACGGGTGCCTGGCACCATAGAAACTGGAGACTGATTCAGACAGGGCTGTGGATGGGCTGGCATATCGAGATCCACATGAAACCATCATATGAACCAGATTGTGGGGAGTTTTGTTGCTGTTGTTTAGTCACTAAGTCATGTCTGATTCTTTGTGACCTCAAGGACTATAGCTTGCCAGGCTCCTCTGTCCATGGGATTTCCCAGGCAAGAATGCTGGAGTGGATTGCCATTTCCTTCTCCAGGGGATCTTCCTGACCCAGGGATCAAATCCACATTTCTTGTATCTCCTGCGTTAACAGGCAATTCTCTCCACAGCTTTCCCACCATGGAAGTTTTGGAGAGTACAGGGGTTCATTAGTTTACCAGAGGGCATTTTTCTAGTTAATAGAAAGAAGGGGCTCTAAGAAGAAATATTTGGTAAGAATTCTGAGGACCTGCAGAAATAGAGGGAGCTATGCAAACTTGACTTGGTCACAGAATTAGTGTCTATTTAATATCACAGCATGTGAGCTTGAACTACCCACCCACAAAAGATAATTATCCATCCATCTGATCAAAAACACGTCATCAAACATTTTTTGTCATCATAATTAAGAAAGTTTTACCAGACAAAGCATAACCTTAATGAAACCAATATAATGTTCTATCTTTGCTTTTACTGCCATCTTCCTCAGGCATTTTAATGAGAGAGAGAAAGAAAGTTGGTTTGTCAACATTTGCTTGTCACTTAGCCCTGCTAATTACTATATATGAAGTGTGACTGCAGTGTCGTAGACTAGTGTCTCACAAATGTGGTGGTATTTATGCATCCCAGGGAATGCCATATCCCTTCAAAGTGCCTTGGGGTCAGAAGGCAGGCATGGTGGCTGCTAAGTTCCAAACATTTTGGGAGTTCATGTTTTAGAATTCAACAGATTGTACCACTTTTTTTTCACTCCTTGATTTTTGTGGGGTTTTTGTTATGTTTTTTATGTTTTTTGCCACTTTCATGTGTGCTTCTTTTTTTCCGTCCGGCTTTGTTAAAGAAAGACCCAAAAAATGAGTCTGTTCTCCACGTTAGGCCTTGGGAAGACCCAGAGAATATGGTTAAGAGCCCAGGCTCTGAGGACAGAGCTGCTGCTGCTAAGTCACTTCAGTCGTGTCCGACTCGGTGTGACCCCATAGACGGCAGCCCACCAGGCTCCCCCGTCCCTGGGATTCACCAGGCAAGAACACTGGAGTGGGTTGCCATTTCCTTCTCCAATGCATGAAAGTGAAAAGTGAAAGTGAAGTCGCTCAGTTGTGTCCGACTCTTAGCGACCCCATGGACTGCAGCCCACCAGGCTCCTCCACCCATGGGATTTTCCAGGCAAGAGTACTGGAGTGGAGTGCCATCGCCTTGTCCAGCCCCCAAGTTCAAATCCAAGCTCCGCTCCACATGCGCTAGACAATCCCAGGTGAGTTTCTTACCATCCTCTCTCTTAAGTTTCCTCACCAGCGAAGGGAAGAACTAAATACAGCTCAACATCTCAGGGTAAGGCAGGACTGAAGCTTCAGTTGGGTTTAAGTCATTTTAACTGTGAGAGTAAGATCCATGGGAACAACCAGAAGAGGAATATGGTAATGGTAAACAAACAAGCACAAACATTAAACTTCTGTTTTTACCTCACAAAATGCTGCTGCTGCTGCTGCTGAGTCGCTTCAGTCGTGTCCGACTCCGTGTGACCCCATAGACGGCAGCCCACCAGGCTCCCCGTCCCTGGGATTCTCCAGGCAAGAACACTAGAGTGGCTTGCCATTTCCTTCTCCAATGCATGAAAGTGAAAAGTGAAAGTGAAGTTGCTCAGTTGTGTCCGACTCTTCACGACCCCATGGACTGCAGCCTACCGGGCTCCTCCGCCCATTGGATTTTCCAGGCAAGAGTACTGGAGTGGGGTGCCATCGCGTTCTCCAATATAGTCTTAAGCAATTCAGTTAAATCTGAACCAAGTACTTCCTGTTTTTATAAAAATAAAAATGTAGCACCTTTGTAATTACTGTCTTACATCTTTTAAAAATAACAGAGTCTCAATAATGTAAAGAAAGAGCAGAAAAAGGCATTTCTAAATTAGCATTCCTGTTTTAAAGACAAATCAAAAGTTTGTTGCTATTGTTGTTTAGTTGCTAAATTGTGTCTGACTCTGTAACCCCATGGACTGTAGCAACCGTGATTACCGAGAAATTTAAGGCAATCTCTGGTTTCTCATTACCTTGCCTTCACGACTATGCAGTCTAAGCTCTACACTTTGGAATGATTTTATTTCTTCCCTTCAATAATCCAATATACATAAAGTTGAGTCAGCTTGACAGGTCAAATTTAGTTTGAAGGAACAAAATGAAAAAGTAGGATCAGTAATTGAATAGTTTTAAAGATCTTCAAATTATTTAATTACAGCCTTTACTGAATTTATTTCTCTTTTTATTCTCCATTAAGAACAGAGTGGTTATTCCCAAAGCACCATGTAGAAACAAGACTGCCATCTGCTCTAGCCACAAAGCCCTAGTGTGGATGGGTCCCTTGGGCTCCAGGACTCACAAGAGCCCAGGACAGCAGACCAATCAAGCATGATGCCCAGAAATCTGTCCATGTGCTCTCGAAATGCTCATTTGCATTTGGGGTTTTACACCAGTATGTGAATTCAGACTTGTGAATAGCTATGGAAAAAATTAGTATTGATCAAAAATATTTTTCTTTATTTTCAGGTAGACCAGGATTTGAAGAGTTCAAGTGGGTTCTTGGTCATCTGTTTATGCACTTTGCAACACATGATCACAGGCTGGATGTGCTGGTGTGACTTCCCTTCACTCTTCTTCAAAAGGATACATTTGCTTTCAGGAAGCAACATCCCTGCATATGCCTCATGTATAACACTTCTTTCTGATTATGAGCATTGTGCAAGCAGTACCTGAAAGTCACTCATATCATGAGCTTGAATCAGACTGAAGGGAAACCTTTATTAATGCACAAAACAGAATTCTTTCAAATCCTAGATGAAAGACTATTTTGGGGTGTATTTTTGCCATGGATTTCAACTGTCACTTTTCCTTTATTCCTATTATTTGCTTTTTTCCTCCTGTTTCAAAGTGTTAATCTGATGCATTGAGAAAATTTCCTTAAAAATTTTTTTGAGATACTCAGTATGAACTCGCTGTAGGGAGTTCAGGGGAAAAGCTCTGGGAGTCCTGCAAGTCGCGCAAGATTGAAGAGCACTTTTGTGTCTGGCATGATATTAATTTCGACTTTCAGAACATGAATAGAAGCATAAAATTACAAATATGATAAGACCTAATACTGTTAAACTTCGATAGCTCAGTTGGTAAAGAATCCACCTCCAATGCAGGAGACCCCAGTTCGATTCCTGGGTCAGGAAGATCCCCTGGAAAAGGAATAGGCTACTCACTCCAGCATTCCTGGGCTTCCCTTGTGGCTCAGCTGGTAAAGAATCTGCCTGCAATGCGGGAAACCTGAGTTCAAACCCTGGATTGGGAAGATCCCCTGGAGAAGGGAACGGCCACCCACTGCCCTGGCTATTCTGGCCTGGAGAATTCCATGAAGAGTCAGACACAACTGAGTGACTTTTCACTTAACTTCAACACTGTTAAACAATTCCTTTGTGTCAGATCTTGATTTAGATTCTTCAGATATATTAACTCATTTCCTCTTCACACCAACACATGAGGTAATTACTTATTATATCTGTGTTACAGATGAGATGTCTGAGACTCAGAGAAGTACAGCAAATTGCCCAAGGTCACACAGATAGGTAAGTAAAGGGGGCTATAAAAAATTGATAAACAGAAACCTCTGTAAAATAGAGTTGAGAGACCAGAAGAGGGAGCTCCCACATGCTGTGAGGACAGCAGAGCCCAAGCGGAAGAAGAAAGACTCTTCTCTCCCGGCAACAACTCAGTGAATGAACAGCCATGCCTTCTGTTTACTACAGCCCTCCCGACTTTTTTTCCCCTCTATAAAAACATGCTCTTTCCCTTACCCTGTGGGTACTTGGCTTGGGTCTTGCCATGCTTGCAGACGCTGAACTGCAGTTCTCTGCTGATCTTGAATAAGCCCAGCTTTGCTGGAAAAATATGTGACACTCTATTTCTTTCAGGTCAACAGGGCCAAGGTCTAAGCATAACAGGGACAAATGAACTCCCTAATGACTAATTAAAGAGTAAAAAGGGCTAACATTTGTTGAATTCTTATTTTGTGCTAGGCCACATTCTAAGCACTTTTTATGAATTATGACTTTTATTCTTTACAATTCTGTGAGATAGGCATGACTATTACCGCCCTCCCCTATTTTTTACAGAGAAGAAAGTTGAGCAAAGGGAGCATAAATAACTCATTTAGAGTCACAAAGTAGTAAATGATGGGGCCAGGATTAGAACTGACTCCAGAACCCAGGTTTTTATTATTTGAATGAATATTTTTTTTGAAACAGAACAAATTACAACACAGTAGATTCCCCCTAAGAAAATTTTCATATGAATCACACACATAAAAACATTAATCGTAGAAAATGTCTGACACCATTTTTAAGAAACAATAAAATGTGTTGTCTGTGGTCTCCATTATGAAATTCTCCAATTGACACCTGGATTTTCCGAAGTTAGAATATTAAGGTACATCATTTCTTCTATGGCTTGTGTCTTTAAAATAAAGTTAATTCAGAAGGATTGAAGGCAAAAGGAGAAGAGGGTGGCAGAGGATGAGATGGTTGGATAGCATGACCAATTCAATAGATATGAACTTGGGCAAACTCCAGGAGATAGTGAAGGCCTGGTGTACTGCAGTCCATGAAGTTGCAAAGAGTCAGACACGATTCAGTGACTGAAAAATTCACATTATGGTTTGGTCTCTGGGGAAAACTGATTTTCACAATTTGAAAACCATCATCAAAAAAAGAAAAATCATCAGAAGGATAACTTCTAGATATTAAAAAAAAAAATTCCTCCCTCTCAAAACAAAAATTCCTCAGCTCTAATCTTGCCTAAAGAATCAGGAACCAGAGATAAATGGAAACAGTTAAATGAGGAGAGACATGACAAACATCGTAAAAACAACTCTGTATTGTCATGGACAGCTCTGGGAGGGCACTCTCTGCCGCCCAACAGCTGTGTGATGTTCAGCAAAACCTGCCTCTCTGGATTTATGAGGTATAAAAAATGGCCATCATAATATCTGAAAATGATGAGACCAGTCCTGAAATGACCGTGTCAACACTTAGAAAGTGCTGTGGAAGGCAAATAAAAATGATTAAATTTTATGTGACAGAAGGAGCCGGCATGCAAAGCACCAACAGCTGTTTCCACAGAGAAGTGTCATAAATGGGCCATAGATGGTGGCCTGGCAGGTGAGTGAAAGGCAGCCTTCTTGCCTTGGTGACTGCAGAAGAGAAGAGGGACAATTGTACTCTCACCGGAAGTCATGCTGGCTCTTTCCATGGATATCAGATCTTATAACTGGCTTCATTCCTGTCCCACCAGGTTAGAGCATCTCGCCCAGTTCCCCAAGGTCCTATATGGATGCTAATTACTCCTATCAGTGAGCTCCTACTGTGTTAAGAACAATTCTAATCATTCTCTATCTATCCCCTATTTAAACCTTAAGAACTCCACAAGTAGGTACTCTTACCAACTTCACTGTACACATGAAGAAACCAAGACAGGGAGGAATTAATAACTTAAGGTAAAACAGGTAAAATGGAAGAGTCTAGAATTCAAAGACAATCTAACCCCAGATTCCACCCTCTTAACATTCCATGCTAGGGGACAGAAAACAATAGCCTGCTGGCCAGATCAGCCCACAGCCTATTATTTTAGTGGTCATGAGCTAAAAATAGTTTTTATGTTTTTAAATGTTTGGGGAAAAAAATCAAAAGTATAATGTTTTGTGACACATGAAATTCACATGTGAGTCACATGAGATTTATTTTGATTATTCGTAAGCAAAATTTGATTGGAACACAGCCATGCATATTCACTTATATAATTGCCTATGACTTTCATGCTATGACAGCACAAGTGAGTAGTTACAACAGAGGTTGCATAGCCTACAAAGCCAAAAACATCTATGTGATACAGAGCAAGGGGTTGGGGAGGAATCTCCAAATCTGCCGTATCCAAGTGGCAACCTGCTGTCCAAGCAAATCTTCCATGCCACCTACTGCCGTCTGTTTCATTCTCCAATCTTGGTCCTGTGTGTAAAGTTGACAAAGGACCACATTTCTGACCTACCACCAATAGGTTCACTTACTCTGTCTTGAAATATATGGTTAGAAACATAAGCATGGCACAACCAGCAAAGCTTGATGGGGGCATGGAACTAGAAACAAAATCCAGTTTCCAAAGCATAGTTACTGTGACTTTAAAACTGTTTGAACCAGTGTTTACGTGGGCTTCCCTATAGCTCAGTTGGCAAAGAATTTAACTACAGTGCAGGAGACCTGGGTTTGATCCCTGGGTTGGGAATGTCCCCTGGAGAAGGAAATGGCAAACCACTCCAGTATTCTTGCCAGAGAAATCCCATGGACAGAGGAGCCTCGTCAGCTGCAGTCCATGGGATCACAAAGAGTCGGGCACAACTGAGAGACTAACTCAAGTGGGAAGGGAAAGAAGCATTTTTAAATACTTAATAATTGTGTGACCCCCATCACTAGTACAAGAAGAAAAAGAAAAAAAGATGGTCCCTTCTGCTGATCCAGCCTCAGCTGCCTTCACTGTGGCTCAGTGGTTCTCGCCTGAGAATAAGAAAATGCAGGTGAGTCACTCGCTGCAAGCACTTATGTGCATGAACTAGCAATCAAGGAGGAAAAGGCAGAGGTAATTGGGAAAGCAGTGCTTCAGCCTCTGTTCACTGGATTTCAAATATTTTAATAAATAAATTAAAATCCATGTTTAATTTAAACATTAGTTTGATAAAAATTGCACCTGAATACTTCATGCCTGGCTTTTATCTCATAATCACTATAGCAACAAGACAGGAGCAGGATTTGGCATTTCCTTAACCACAGTCAAGGAAGTAACCTATAAAAGAGGTGAACTTTCAACAAAAGATCCCCAAAATATACATTATTAGATCAGCAGGGCTCTGGTTTTCTCTTGTATTAATATGCATGCCACAAGAAGAGAAAGCAAAGAAAGTAAATATAATGATTATCGCCAAAGAGGGGATCTTGCCCTCTACTCTCAAGGGGATTCATCTGCATGTGTATAGTGGGTTTGCAGGTGCCCAACAGCTTGAATCTTTGACATCATGGGTTTTTCTGCTCTGTTCCCTTATGCAGCTCTTAGCCTCTGCAGTCTCCGCTAGCAAGTGGCCTTGTGTGTGATGCACAAGAGCCTAGATGTTTTCCATGCTGAGGTAAGCCAGATAGAGCAGCCTTGTAGGCTGCCAGTAAATGCAGTTTTACTGATGGGATAAAACATCAGGGGCACAAGCAGAGGGTCTCACTTCCCAGCCTGAGTCCAGAGGACAGCTTTATCCAACTGCAGAGAGAAAAGCCACTTTTTCCATTTTGGTTCCCTCTGGATGTCAGGATAGGAGAGACACTCTAATAAGACTCTGGGCTACCTGAACCTTAAACATCGTTTCTTTTGATTCTAAAGAAGAGTCTAAAATACCCTCAAAATCATTTACAATCAGAACATGTCAATTATTCCCACACCTTCATTTTACAGATGAGGAAACAGGCTCAGAGAATTGAAATAAACTGTCCAGGATCATCCAGCTGATTTATGAGACACTCCAGGTTTTCCTGGTGGCTCAGATGGTAAAGCGTCTGGCTACAGTGTGGGAGACCCGGGTTCATTCCCTGGGTCGGGAAGATCCCCTGGAGAAGGAAATGGCAACCCACTCCAGTATTCTTGCCTGGAAAATCCCATGGATGGAAGAGCCTGATAGGCAACAGTCCACGCGGTCACAAAGAGTCGGACACGACTGAGTGGGCTTTCTTTCTTTCTTTCCAGGCTTTCCTTTCCATTACACACACACCTTGCCTCTCTGCTCCTCTGAGCATGAAACTAATTATTTTTTAAAATGACACTGGATTACTACATATTAAGCTGAACCTGGTTTGCCAGAAGCTAATGTTGCTTGTTGAAACAAGTTGCTAAAACCATCTGTCTAGGATGGGGAGAAAATAACCCCAGGGCTTGTTCTGCCCTGGAGAGGAGGCAAACACTTGCACTAATCTAACTGAGACAAAACCAAGGAAAGTCGCTGCCTGTAGCATCTCCCACAGAAGGCAAAAGATCAGTCAATTCAGGTTCTATCTTTGAGGTACATTAAGCCCTTAGGAAAGCTGATTCAGCCAGAATTTTTTAGGGATAGGCATAATATTGTAGAAATTTTCTTTTTCCAGCTGCATTAGTACTCAATTACACAAACACAATACAGCCTAGGAGAATACAGCTATTTTGGTAAGGTTCAGCATGTCTTCAATTGTTAGGATGTTGTAGGAAAGAAAAAATAGAATGCTGATTCCCAAAGACATTCTTATTACTAGGAAACGTGGTAGCGAGTAAGGTGGAACAATCCATAGTTCTGTATACATGCTCCACCCTCCCACACCTTCACTTTATTAGACACGTTCTTGCCTCAGCTGAAACCCTCTCTCCTCTTCCTGCTCTCGAGATTCAGGTCCAGGACTGACTCCTCCATGAACTTTCTTCATCTTCCAGGCCAAGCTGATGGCCACTTTTGTGTACAGCTGAGAAGCTCACTGTGTTTTTTCACATTTCTGTGGTTGAACTTACAAGGTCATATTGTAACTCGTAATTTGTGTTTGCTTGTCTCACCCATTGGACTATAAACCACTTGAGAACATGGGACCCTGTTTTCTTTATCTTTGCTCCCCACAATGCTTAGAATAAGGAGGTGCACAGTAAAGATTTAATTTCTGTGTTTTGTGCATATGATACTAACTGAATTTTTTGTAATCTGCACATATCTTTTTCTCTCCCTAAACACTTGCCCTTAAAGACTGACATCTTACTCTTTTGCATACACTTACCTTCCTCTTTCATTCTTAAATTGACTAAATCATTTGGCTAAAACTCAGAAGTAACCTGAACATTAACACTGGCTGTGATTGCCAAGAGGCTGGAAGGTCTACAAAGCTAGTGCCTTTGCCCAGGGATGCTAGGATGCTGGAGTTGCACATCTCTTCATCAGAGTGGCTTTCAAACTCTTGGCCTAGACTCACAGTAAGATGTGAATTTTACATTATCACCATGTACCTCATACCTTCTAGAGTCAAGCACAGCATGTGTATGTAATAGAGTAGTGTCCACCACGGGACGACCTCAGAGAGAAACGTGGCACCTCCTGCTGTCCACTGACAACTTTCCATGTTTGGTACCTTCCCTGTATCCCAGCTTGTTGGTCAGGGGCTATTTATCCAACAGTGTATAGCTTTTTTTTTTTCCTCCTGGATCTGAATCCTGTTGAATTTCTCCTTGGTCTTATGAATTTATGCCATACCATTTCACATAGAATTAGTCACTCCTAACACTGTCCACCTTTTAAAATGCATGCATATCTCAATTATAGCAGCTGACACACTGATGCTAGAAAAGATTGCAGGCAAAAAGAGAAGCAGACAGCAGAGGATGAGATGGTTAGACAGCATCATCAACTCAATAGATATGAGTTTGAGTAAACTCTGGGAGATAGTGAAGGGCAGGGAAGCCTGGCATGCTACAGTCCATGGGGTCACAAAGAGTCACACACGACTTAGTGACTCAACAGCAGCAACCCACACACTGCATTGTCATTGGCGGTTTGATGAGTCACCCCTACTAGGCTGGGAGCTCCTCTGTGCTTTTCATATTCACATTTCTGTCTATAGTGTCTGGCAGAGAGCCTGTCAAATAACTGGCACTCAGTAAGGGAACATTTACCAAGTGTGAATGGATGAACAGGTGGATGGACAAATGCACCTCTTCAGTGAAGGTGAGAAATCCCTCTGTGATGTTGCCTTTTAGTTCATTCACCACACTTCTTTCCTGCTATTCTTCTTTGAAAAGGATTTCCAAGAAGACTGGAAAGTTTAAGAAAAATTATAATAAAATACTTCAGAAATGTCTCACCTTAGAGGAAATTGCTATGATGACTTCACAAACTGAAAATTTGTTCCACATTAATGCCTCTCTTAAAAAAAAAATCAGTTCCAGTATCGAGGTGGCCTTTGATTCTTTAAGATGCTATACTTTTGATTTTTGGCAGATCTTACTTATCTCCTTCAGACAAACCCTTATTTCCTATCTCCATCACTCCCAACAAGCCCCACCACTTCTCCAGAGGTTGGGGCCACCTGTGGAAGTGTCAGGAAACATTTACGCAGGGAGATGTGGTCCCTTCTGCACATCACTGGTCTCAGATGATTACATCAGTAACAACAAGTAGCTAGCTGCCACTGCAACCTAGTAATTAAGCGGCTAGATTTTATTCTTAACTACTTACTGTCTTCCTTTCTTTAGAAAAAATTATTATATATACAGTTTCAGTATTCCATGCCTTCCTTTGTATCTTTGCATACTGTGTAAAGCCAACAATTCCTAACAACTAAAACAAATCATTTTTTTTCAAGGTTCTTTATCATAGTCATTATAATTTCAAAAGCATCGGTAAGAATTTTGATTTTATGAATTCTCTCATTTGTTATAGACATAATTATGGTGATTGAACAAATGCTTGCATTTTGTTAATTCATTAATAAAATTACAGAGTCATGAAAGCATTTAATATTGTATTTCACATTTACTCAGTTTTAGAAGAATAAAAGTAATATGGTACTAGGAGCCTCCATGGAAATATATCTTAGCCACTAAAAACCCCCATTTGATACAGTAAGACATATTTTGTAACTTAGAAATTTTAAAAGTGGTGTGTCGTGTTCTAGCAAATTTAATGAAACCAGTTTTATTTTCCATGAGCACATCGTGTTTATAGAATAATAAATATACTAAACTTCTAGTATGTGCCAAGTACTGGACTGAGTGCTTGATATATATTATGTCATTTAGTCATCATATCTGTTCTATGAATTATATTTTAAGTCAATCATTTGGGAAAATTAATTCATTCATTTATATGCCAAGTTTGTATTGCTCATGAACTGCCTTTTCTGTATAGTCTGTATGTTTTCTCTGCTGCATACTGAGGGACACAAATACATAAAGCAGAGTTCACCCTAAATGTATACAGTTACTTTCTTGAAGCTTTGAATTTTTTATGGGTAGCCATTATGTAGGTTTGTATGAAAATAAAACATGCAAATTCACATGCAAATGATGTGATCATTTTGGAAGATATTTTGGTAATTTCTTAGAAATGTACACATCTATTACATTTATGTCGCAACAGTTTCACTCTTGGAATTTGGTAATTCTTATCCAAGAAAAATGACGAAACGTTTTCACAGACCTTGTATTTCCATGCTATTTAGAGAAGTTTTGCTCATAATTATCAAAACTTGAAAACAACTGAAATATCCACAGGTGATTGGATAAAATATGATATATTCAGATAGCCATACAATGGAATACTATAGCAATAAAAGGGAACAAACTACTGATTCATGCAACAAAATGGGTAAGTATAAAAAACATTACACTGATTTATGTGTATATAAGAGTACATACTGTATAATTCCACTTATATAAAGCTCTTTGAAAGTTAAATATAGTCTAGAAATAGAGAGCCGAGCAACATTTACCTGAATTCAGAATTATTCAGAGGGTACAGAATTGAATGGGAAGGAACATAGGAAACATTTTGTGGTGATGATGTTTTCCGTATCTCAATTATGGTGGTTGCTAAAAGTTTTATGTATTTGCTATAATTCATAAAACTCTACAGCTGAAGTGAATTATTTTATGTAAATTGCATCTCAATAAAATTGATTTTTTTAAATGGTATATACATAGCTGGGAAGCAGTGTTATATGTCTGTATCTGTTTGTTTGACATAATAAATAAGAGGAACTGAAAGTCAAATACAAAGTTGACAGAGTTAGCAAAAAAAAAAAAACACATTTCATTGGTAAAGCATTTTATTTATATAAGGATATAGACTTGGACTTGAAATTCCTAGCAGCCAGAGCAAGCCATATTCAGTTTCCAAAATGGAATTTTATAAAAACTTAATTGCAATAACTTTTTTTATATTGTATGAACTTTTAAATTTATTTTTATTGAAGTATAGTTGATTTACAAGCTTAGAAGTTTTGATTAAAATTCTTACTCTTCAATCTTTTATGTAGGCCATGATGCTTTGGGAAATTTTAGTAACTGATGTTAACTCTTCCTGAACACGTTTCACTCAACCAGGTAACAAATGGTAGACTGCAGATGGTAAGAAGGTATGTGTATGTATGTGTTTCTACTTTTTTAAAAAGAATAGTTTTAGGTTGACTTCTACTGTACTTCATTTTTAAATCTAAGATCTTATTTTCTCCACAAATGTGGACACTAGGGAATGGAAATATAAGAGGATATATGGTTGAGAAGTAGAAAGGCAGTGTGCCTGTGCCTAAAATACACATTGCTGTTGTGATGGTGGTTTAGTCTCTCAGTCATGTCCAGTTCTTTTGTTACCTATGGACTGTATCCCACCAGGCTCCTCTGTCCATGGAATTTCCCAGCCAAGAATACTGGAGTGGGTTGCTGTTTCCTTCTCCAGAGAATCTCCCCAACCCAGGGATCAAACCTACATCTCCTGCATTGCAGGAGGATTCTTCACCGCTGAGCCAACAATATTCAGCAAAACACACACACACACACACATTATTACTGTGCAACTTACTTTTGCCTTTCAGATTCTGTGCCTTTTTCAATGAGCACAAACACAACTTATAATCCCATTTCACAAAGTAGTTTTCTTTGTTGATCAAAAGTTAACAGTCTTCTCTAGCTAATATATAAATTTCAGCCAAAATAAATTTTGACATCTTCTCTGTTAAGTTTGCCAAATGCCTTCTTCTAGTCCAGGCTCTGTGATAAAGCTTATTCCTGAATAGAGGAAATTTTGAAGGATACTTAGCTCAGTATCCAGATGACTCAGCATCAAATCCTGAGTTGACCTTTCTTGCTACTTCCTGAACCCAGATCTTCTACCCCAATCCCAGTGACCAGGTCTTTACGTCTGGGTCTCAGCTCGAGAGCCTGCACCTCACTCTGCTCTTCTAAACCAAGCAGCCTGCACGGTTATACAGTTTCTCTCAGGAACCAGTCTAAGCCAGTGTTGTGTTGCCAGTGTTTTCTGATGTGGTCACCCTTTCCACAGCTTGGCGGGTTACCTGCATCTAGTTTACTTCACCTCCCTGGCACTCCCGCAGCTTGGACCCCCATGTACCCCTACCCCCTCCTCTCCAGAGACCAGCAGTTTTTCGGTGTAGTTCAGTGGTTCTTAATCATCACCATACATACCAAAGTTTAGTCTTCACTTCCTGCCTAATTAAATAAGAATATCTGGGAAAGGGACCTGAGTATCTATACTTTTTAAACTCTCCAATTCAACCAGGGATGAATAGACAGAAGCAAGGGAGGGTACAAAGTTTCAGGGGGCTCCAAAAAAACAATAATCAGGATATAGATTTAATGCAATGGTTTTTTAAAACTCAAAATGAATGCAAAATAATCCAAAGTATACAAAAGATCAAAATTTTATGTAAAGAATCCATACTTGGAACCTGAGGTGAAAGGGACAGTTAATAATAATGATGATTCTGTCTCTGTTTAAAATGTTGATATTTTATTCATCATAGACTTTTTGTATAAACTTTAATTTTAAAAATATTACATTAAAGTATTAATGGTATTAATTGGTGAGGTTGTTGGCAACCCCTTAAATTTTACCCTCCCCTCACCCTGGCCAGGGTCCTTCAAACCATGGACCTAGCAGGATGCTTGGTAGTATCTCTGAACCCAGGGCCACTGACCACAGTGAACACAGATATTCTCTTTCCCAACAATCCCGCATCTGCTGAACCAAGCTCCAGGTATGACAGTAGAGATGAGAGAGAATGATAGATGCCGAGGAGTAGAACAAGTCAGTTGCTTTTGTCCAGAACCCCAGTCTCTTTCTCAGGCCCTCGTCCAATTTGAGGAAATGTACCAAAACTCAAAATAATTAAGAGAGCTAAGCTGACATGTACATTTTTAAAACTCTCTCCAGGTGATTCAAATTCATCATTGTTCCCACCTCCCACACGAGAATCACTGACCTAGATTGTACTGCAGACAAGCACAGACAAGCAGCATCACCATCACTTGGAGTTTATAGTAAATGCATGTGCTCAGGTTCAAGCTACTGAAACAGCAACTTGGGGAAGGTGTTACCCAGATTTTAACACAGTGCCCTGGAGATCCAGATGCATGCTAACATTTAAGAAATGTTGATGGCAGAACTAATCATCTTTCTACTAATGGGTTCATGACAACCAAAGGACAGTCACCTGCTATCTAGACAGCTGAGATCACTGTCAGAGGCCAGCATAGGATTTTCCTAAACTCCTCTTGTGTAGACTTCTTGTAGAATTCCCCTTGTGTAGAATGAAGCATGTGTGGAACCATGTCAGCCACTGTGTCCCAGGGACAGAGACTTGGCCAAGCAGATGGTTTCCTGCGGTAGCCAGGAGAGGGAATGCCAGACACTGAGAGCAAGCTGTCTGGTTGGGAA